>NW_027115526.1:0-3585 GCF_000696795.3 Halyomorpha halys
GAAGCCCAGTAAAGTGGCGTGAAAAGTTGGTTTACAATAAATAGTGTTCTTTCACTATTTTGATACCTTTATTGACCTCCACCCGGACAATCTTCCTACAATATATATTTGTTAGCATTGTTCAAAACTATTAAAGCTTTAATCGTAAATTTTTGTATTGATATAATTTAAAAATGGACCTGAGACGGATTATAAAGTTCACTTATAATTTCGGCTTTATAGGCATTGTCATTTTTGAATATCAAGAATATTCATTTGTAAAGGATTTCTTTTTTGCAATTACTGGTTTTGTTTTATAAACAAAATTGATTGTCTTTCAAATAAGTGGTTATAATCTTCCAGCAGATCTAAAGTTGTACTTGGGGCCGTCCGTGGCCAGATTCTTAGGCGCAGGTCATTGGTCTGAGATCTGCGAGCGGCGCTGGTTCGAATCCGGCCTGGGGCGTTGACTTTTTTCATTAAGTGTTGGTCCCACAAAATGAAATACTTGACCCCTCCCCAATGGTTAAAATATGTTGGCCATCTGTAGATAACTAGGCGAACTTCACCTTCGTTATATATTGCCTTATATTAATAAAAAAAAAATTCTTGAAACTGTTTTTGTAGGAAAAATACAAAATATAATAAGGATCACGACGAAATATAATTCCTTTTATTTCAGTGAGACAAAGTAGTACATATAAATTTTTATTTGATGCTATTTAAAAATTGTGTTTAATTTTTTTTATTGTTGAATTATTTTTTAAAATTTGTAGAGTATTAAATTTGTCGGAGTTGGTAGGTTGGTAGTATGTTATATATTTTTCAAAAAAGAGAGAGAAAAAAAAAAGAGTTTATTTTAATATTTTAAGGGAGGGGAGGGGTGTAAATACCAAAGATTTATATTATAAAATTTTAACCTTTCCTGCGTTGTAGTATGTTGTATAATACGAACTTTTTTTAATAGTTTTGTTCCGACAAGATGAAATTTTAACTCATCGTTTTGGGCAGAGCGTAGTGAAAAGCTTTGGTATGAATTGATGAGTTCAGTCTAAATACTCTGATGGATGTACACGTCGAATAAGTCACCCCGGGCCAGGGGATATCGGTGTTATTAGCTATATATTCCCGCAGTCAATGATTTATCTCTATATAGGCTGTCTTCTATCTAAATTGTAATCTCTTCTCCGAGAGAGTTATACCTAGTGTTTTCCTCCTGTTTTTACTCGACCGTTTGTTTCAATTTTCTAGCTCTATTTCCCTCCGGATATTTTTATAATGTGTGCTATTCCCTTCTTTTGGGGCTTAAGTAAATCCTTTCTCTTTTGTTCTTTGGGACTAATGGATTCGAGATAGAGCCGCATTCGACCCTTACATGTAAACAAATGTATTTTACTTTATTCCGGTTTTGTTATCTATGGGAGTTCTTTTCTTAAGTTTATAGGAATGAGAACTTTAGTTCTGTGTCAGGTATATGCTTCCTCCAAAGGCATGTATCTCTGTTCTAAAATAAAATATTTTAACTGGATAATCATTAGGACAATACAATTAACATAAAGTATAGTCAAAATAAAATACAAATAAGTTGATGTAACTTATTTAATTAGAGTTTCTAGCCTTCATCAGGGCTAAGAACAGAACAAGATAACTACCAATGAATATAGAAAATAAGAAAAAATATATATAAACAGAATGACATAAAGTAAATAATTCTGCAGAATTGAATTAATAAAATAAAGTGATGAGAGAAGTGGAAAATAAAATGTATACATAGGTAATTGAACAAGTAGGTAAAATAACTTAATTAAAAAAATTAAATTGAGAGAAAGAAAATATATGTAACCATAATAATAGATAAATAGGCAAAATATAAATAAAGTTTAACAAAAGAAGTGAATAGAAATTTTTTTTTAAATTATTTATTTATTGTAATTTACAACTGTATAAAATAATACAATAGGTAAATATGTAGTATGTTTCATATACACTTGAAAATCTTGGGAAGGAATTGTTATATCAGGGATTGTTAAGGATGAAAGATTAAGAATTAATGGGTTAGGATGGTTAGAAAAAAAAATATTTTGAAAACAACAATAATATATGGTGAACATAACTAATAACGTGGGTAAGAAAAATGTTTATTTTCCTCTTCTTATCACTTTATTTATTAATTCCATTCTACAAAATTATTTACTTTATATCATTCTGTTTATATTTTCTATATTTATTGGTTATCTTGTTCTGTTCTCAGCCTTGATGAAGGCTAGAAACTCTAGCCGAAACGTTGGCACAATTAAATAAGTTACATCAATTTAATTGTGTTTTATTTTTACCGCAACCCCCAACAATCTTCTCCTTGTATTAGTCATCTACGGTGAACTATCTCTCATAATAATAAAGTACACTGTTACTGGTAGAGTTAAAAAAATACTAAAACAGAAATCTTTAAATTTTTATTAACTGACCGTAAATTATTGAAAGTGTTTTATGATTTTCATGTTTTCAATATTTTCTCAATTTAGTTTATATAAAAAGATATATGTACGAAAGAAATTTTTTTTTAAGTGTCATTATTAAGACTTAAGACTATTTAAAAACTACATGTTTTCAAGATGTGCGCAGTTTTCACTTAAGCAGACAAAAAACGAGAAAAATTTAAATAATCCAGAGTAGAACCAAAATATTTTTGAACCACTGATGTGAGCAAAAAAATTTTTAGTATTATTCGAGATAGCTGAGTGATTCAAAATATAAATAAATAGGTCTATTTAATAATAGAACTATGTAAAGGTCGTATATTTTTAGTGAATTGGTGAATATGTATCAGAGGAATTGGACTGATGATAGAAGATGGCTCTTTGCTTTGTTAGTCGGGACTCCCCATTACCTCTATAATGGCTCTCCTTTGATCTGACCCTAATTTATCCGACGACGGACCCAGGTCTGGCTTTATCGCATCTTTCAGTCTAGGAAAATTTATGAATTTTTAAATACAAAGTCTACATGAGAAGATTTAAATAAAATAATAATCTGAACTATTACTTCCACTTACCTATGTATGTAATATATAGTAACGGAAAAGTATTACGATAGAAATAAAACGAAAATACTTAGCCTAGCTAACAACAATCACAGTCGTGACAGTAACTTTTTCGATAAAATCAAATGACCGCAAGTGCCGTTTTAAGGAATAGTTCACTTTTTTTACGATTTTCTTGATAACGACTCAAAAAATTTTGATCAACATCGCCACTTCATTCTAGAATTTAGTGGTATTTAATCTTAGCTAGGTTTTATCCGAATTGAACTATTCTCACGAGGCTTACATTCCGAATTTTCAAAATATTTCATCGAAAGTACCACTGATTTTGTCAATAAAAAAAAAGTAAACAGTTCTTATTGTAAGCAATAAGAATTTTATGAAAAAATAAAGAAGAAAAAATGAAAAATAGATATGCCCAATTCTAACTGAAAAAGCCGATTCTATCCGAGCTTTCCCGAACCCTTGACTGCTTCGTTACCTTTTGTTGAACTGTCGATTCTTGGCAGGAACTAAAGTTATATAGGGGAATTTGTTGATCAAATGAAATAGGGGTTGTGAAATGG
>NW_027115527.1:0-8295 GCF_000696795.3 Halyomorpha halys
AAAAAAAAAAAAATAACTGGATTCTTGCTGATAAGCAAATATTTAAAAAATTGGAGGTATATATTTTTATCGAAATATTTTATTCTTTGTAATATCGACAACCATATCAAAAAATATTTCAGAGAATTTAACGAAACATATATCAAGAAATATATTAAATCTGGTCTCATTTTATTTTTACATTATTACTATTTTTGTTTACTAACATAATTAATATATAAGTTTGAGGAATATAGTTCAAACACATGATTCATGAATAAAAATTATTATTTATGAGGTGTAGATAGTTGACAGTAGATTACTGATTGGAGAAGATGGTCGAGGGGTGCGGTCAGCAAAGAAAAACATGCATAAACAAAAAAATAGTTATTTATGCCGATGTCGACTGAGGTAATTGAAATAATTTTTATTGAACGATTTTCATATATATGTATGTATGTACTATATCATAACATTAACAAGGCTTAAAAAATAAAGCGATAATTCTGTTTTCAGAGTTTGAAACTAAGAACGCCACGTTTATTTTTGGCACTCAGTGTTGCTATTCATAACACCTATGCAGTACTAAGTCAAAAAACGAAAAGTTAATTGAGGTGGATCTGCTTAAAAACAATAAAAGAGCACAATATTCCCAGAACAACAACAGAGTTGATCCGTTAATTATTCGGAGGTAGAATAATTTATTTCGGAATAGTGAGCACAGTTAACAACACATATAATTGAGGTACTGCTGTATTTCAAATAAAGCATTAGAAACCAACCATAGTATAGTAACGGTTTTAATTAAAATAATTATGATAATGTACCAATGACCCATGAAATAGGAGAGGGACCTGAGGAGCTACTAAAGAGATTAAGTCAAAGAGAACTTGGAACTGCGGTATACTTGATACAGAAGTTGAAGCCGCTAAGTTCCTATGCAGCCCGATAGTTAAGTCACTTAATGCAACAACTGGCAACTGTCCAACGCTATTACCAGAACGGCTAACTCCATTCAATTGATGGCGTACATGTGGAAAGGAACGGGATTCACTCAGGTAACGATCTTATCTGCTGATAGCATTCGGGCAAATTGAAAGCATAGACGTTTTAAATAAATATTTGTCAGAAATAGATTTAAAAAATGTTAGTTAAAAACGTTTGTCATTTTCAGAAAAATTGTTAGTTCGAAATCACGCGTTAGTTAGTGTTTTGTTCGAGGACTTAACAAAACAAACAATTGCCCTATAATGGGAAAAAAAACAACAAATTAATTTGAAAAAAGAACAAAGATAAATTAAAAGTTATGTTAATAATAGAATATGATATGTCCTGCATTAACCTGGGTTTCAGTCTTCGGGTTGAGATTGGTTTTCCCAGGTTATAGGTCACTGCTCCTTTAACTGTAGGTAACTGGGATTTTTCTGATGCAATCCTCTATTGTCTCTATTTGTAATTCCCGATGCAATCGGCTGTTTCTTAAAAACCAAGGAGGATCTACTGCAATTCTTATGACTTTATTTTGAAAATATTGTAGTTTTTCCTTTTCGTAAAGGATGTCACTCCCCAGACTTCAGAGCCATCATCAGCTGTCCTGAGAATTGTTTAAAAATAATAACAGTAGTTTCTGGTTTTAATTTGGATTTTCTATTTAGAATAGGACATATCTTGCGTAGGTTTGAGTTAGTTTGATGTTAATATGGTGATTATAGTGGCGATCGAGGTGAATAGGTATTTTACTGTTTCACTGGCAGGATTCCATTTTACATTTTGAGAAATCGCATTATGTTATCATTGTTAGTACTTCTTAGACAAAATCCAAAAGTCTCTTCTTTATATTCGGTACTGTTCTTTATATTTCTGGATTCGAAATAATTACAAAAACATCTAAAATAAAAAAAATCCTTAAAGCCTTAACTTTACCTATTCAAGTCCTTAGCGTCAGCGGCTGGCGTCCCCGCTCAGCTTCCAGTACTTTTTAATTCCGCCTTTGAGAGGGAAGAGCCAAGATCTTCCAGAATCCTGCTATTTCCTTAAAAAGGGGTGGGACAAACCCGGTTCGGAGTTCCTAAAAGGCTGAATGTAAATTGGAATAAATGTGTTCAAGATGTTATTTCACTTCAAGTTTAATTTAGGTTTCAAATTTGTTGATCTTTTTTTTCCATTTATTATTAATCATTTAATTTTTATCTGTGTATATAAGCCATGAATGTTCTCTCTGATCTCTATTACCACTGTTTGACAATAAATGGCCGAATTTGATAGGACACAATAAATGTTCCTAACGATCGTAGGCTTATTCAGGAAGGAACTACAGCACTATACGAGGACAGGCAGCACATATATGGTTTATTGATACTATTAATGGGTTGGTTGTTATAATTTATGATATGAAGTAAGATAAACAAGCCATTACAGAGGGCGTTCCAAGAATATTAGGGAGGCATAAGTGGCTTCCATTAGATGTACAGCAAGCATCGGCAGGGCACTATATCTTCCATCTTTCAGGCCTCAGCCTGGCGGTCGGCCAGCCGTTCTTATCGTACTTCTTCAAGATCTTTCTTCAGGATGCTGATTATTTATTGTCGCTAATACATACAACACTAATATTGAATTTATGGTCCGTAGGTCAGTTAAAAAAGTTTTCACTTTTTTTAAAATTTTAATTTAACTTTTAAAATAAGTTAAAGGCTCTCAATATAGTTGTCAGTTGATGATGTTTGTGTTTGTACAAATATCAGGCAATGCATAAATATATTTTTTCTTTTTAATAATCATAATCATTTCGTGGATAAAATTATAAATATGATTTAAGGATAGTGACGAATCGGTCTAGATTCACAGATAATGGAGGTTCACGGAAAGCAGGCGCACGAGGACCTGTATTTCTTTCTCCTGTACATACTCGGTCTATGCAGTTTCATCTAGTTGGCTACCAGACCTCAAAGACCAGGTAGTTGTATGTCTTTCAGTCGTAAGGAGTCACTCATCCATGTACTGACCACGCTCGACTTCGATTAATTAAAATGTGAGTCGTAACTCATACTACCATTTTTTCAAACAGAATAAGGTGACGATGAAAATCATTTTATTTATTTACTTTTTACTCCTTGGGAATAGTTAGATTTATTTTTATATTTTACTAAGAATCAACTACTTCCTACGACTAGTATTTTTTTCATCTTTCGAAGGGTTAAAAATAAAGTACTTTTTTTATTACAGTTTTTATAATTTTAATCATTGGGGAAAATAATTTTTCAGGTGGTACGTGACTTTTCTTAGCAGATTACTACAGTTAATAAATAGCCAGAAACTAGATCATTATACACAGATTAGTGTAGGTTGGAGCAACGACAACCAATCTTCTGAATTCGAAGCTCAGAAAAAACGAGTTCTGAAAAAATGAAGGTTTTGAGAAACGAGATCTGACTCACGTTGTTGTGGTATAAAAACACAGGAGTTACGTTTTTTTCAGGATATTTTTTTGCATTTAAAAGTACATTCTTTTACACAAAAAACTAAAATTTCTAAAAATGGGGATTCTTATGATTTTAGATCCGAATAATATATTAGAAATTACTTGAGCTGCAAAGACATCTCAGAAGATCACGCAGATTGCTAGCAGCTCAATAAGTTGTTTATGTTATTTGAAAGAGCCAACGCAAACTGACAGGGAGTTATAACTCGATCTCGGGCAAACAAAATAAACTCTAATGGTGGGCAATAACTTTGCCAGCCGGTTCGTTAAGCTGCCGTCAACTCGTTACAACTCGCAAGTTATCTTTGAATAGGTTCTGGTTGTGGTTCACTGATCAATGTAATTAAACATTAACCAACTTAGCCAAGTCCCCATCCAGTCTTGTAGATATCCTCAAAGTACTCCAGACTCTAAGATTCAACCAAACGGTCCTTAACTGAGGGATGGTGAGAAGTTTTTAATATTAAAATATATATACATAAAATTTTAATTCAATACATTAATTTTAAAACCGTGTGCAATAATAAAAGAAGAAAAAAAATATCATCATAATTATCGGTCCTCTTCAATCACTCACTGTTAAGTGCTTTTCTGTGTAACTTTGACTTAGGCAATAAAACAACTCATGAAAACACAAATGAATTTTATTCTCATTATTCATTATACTATTTATCATTTTTACTTTATCTTCTTCATCTTATTTATAATTTTTTTGTTTAATATTTTTACATCATCCGCTAGTCCTACCATATTTTATAAAATAATTCATAATAACAATTTTACTATTGCACTATTTATATTTTTTTATTTGTCTAAAAGAGCTTTCACCCAGCCTTCATTGGCTTTCATTGGTATGTAGAGATGCGTTAAGATATCTTAGTTTAATGGGCATAAAGATGTTAGGGGCAATATTCATGTCGATAGTAAATAAGATTTATTTCATTACAATTTTTACTTAATTATAAAATTTTGTTTTATGCTTATAGATATATTACTATTTTTGATTAATTTATTATTTTTTCTTGCTTGAAAATAAGAAATTAGTAAGAAAATTTATTATTATTTCATACTGCTCTTGAATATAGCGGATTGTAATATTAGTCAGAAAATAACAATATACTTATTTATTTTTTCTTGCTTGAAAATAAGAAATTAGTAAGAAAATTTATTATTATTTCATACTGCTCTGGAATATAGCGGATTGTAATATTAGTCAGAAAATAACAATACACTTATTTATTTTTTTATTTTTTCTTGCTTGAAAATAAGAAATTAGTAAGAAAATGTATTACTATTTCATACTGCTCTTGAATATAGCGGATTGTAATATTAGTCAGAAAATAATAATATACTTATTTATTTGCCCACCTTATATGGAATAAGATATTGTATGTTAGGAAATTATTGGTATACAAACACCAAGAACACCTCACATTAATTAAAACCAATTAAGACATAAAACGTTACATTTTCTGTTGTTCACTTCCTGTGTTAAGGTTCTTGTTTTTTTTTGTTTTTTTCCCCCAGCAAATCAGTTTCTCTTATTGAAATAATCCTGCATTCCAATGGGTTCATTTATAAGAATTCTGGGCATGAACCTACCCTATCCCTCCCGCCCCCAATAGTGGAGTTCCTTTTTTTATACAAGAATTAAGTTGCTTGAAAAGGAACGCCATTCTGTCGGTGGAGCTATTTCCAGGGCGGACAAGGCTTAGGTATTATTCCTTTTTTTTTTTTTCAAGAGGCCTAACCGTTTAGAAGTGGAGGAGGCCTTTTTATATCTCTAAAGTTTATAATCTTGTTATGCCAGGGGCTAGAGGATGCGGTTGTTAAAAGTTTTTTTCGACTCTTCTTATTTATTTTTGTCGGATCTTGTAGGTCTTTAAGGAAAAGGCTTACTAAATCCGAGATCCTGCTTTTGAAACTCCATCTAAATAGTATTAGGAGTTTTATTTAGATTTATCCAAATCCTTAAAATTTTAAAATTTCAGTGTTTAAACACTAAATTTTTTTAGTACCCTGATAAATTTTTTCCTTATTGTTAATTTAAAAAAAAAGTACAAAAATTCTTTTCGGAAAATTGGTTATTTTCTACCAACCACACTAAGACTATGTTCATTTCCAAAGACTATACTCATTCAAAGAATGTTAACAATTTGTTTGTCAAAGCTTCCACCTGTTTTCCTCAAAAGGTCATCATTGGAAAACCATAGATTGAAACATGTTTCAACGATGCATCCTTTGACTTCCTAAACTAATGCTCGATCATTTACAAAAACTTTATTAACTAATAAATAATTAATATAATTAGCAATCATAGGTTAATCACTAGGTATATACTTGATGAATATCAATAACAAACATAGCCTAATAATTCAATAAATTGGCGGATTATATCTTCCTTTTTTTCAATTTTAACTTCTAAACGGTACAGCAAAGAGAAAAAGTTATTGTTAAAGGAATTAATCAGCATTAAACACTGCGAATGAGAATCAAAACTTATCAATTCGTTCTTACAAAAGTAGTATAGAGTAAACATTCATTCACCGTAAATTAAAAAATTATTTCTTTTTAAATTTTGCAAAAATTGAGGCATAGCACACATATGAGGCCTAATAAAACAAGCAAACAATTACTTTAATAAAGTAGCATAATACGAAAGTTTGGATCTTTATTTGGGATTTTTACCTATAAATTCTAATTTTGGATCATATCCAAAATAGTATAATAAATTAAATTAAAGAGTATTGAATTTAGCTCAGATAAGTACGATTAGGTACTAATTTAATCAAGTGCTATAGTAGGAAACCACTCACTTTACTCCTGCGGTTATTTCTCGAACTCCAATGATTAGTCTGAAGTCCATATGCAAATAGAACAGTTTGTTCATGACCATACATGACCGAATTATTACTTTATAGTCCTCATTTGACGCAAATTTTAATTTTTTAAAAGTGTATTACAACTTTTTCAATAAGACGCACTATTTAAAATTTATAGTCAACAAATATATTTTCGTAATTCGTCACTTTTCAAAATAATTATCTCCTTATACGTTTTAGGACCGCCAGAAATTTCGTGTAAAGTTTTTTTTTTTTTTTTTTTTAATCATTTATTTATTGTTATTTACAACTGTATAACATATATACAACAAGTAAATTTGCTGTAGGTGACATAGTGACATGGTACAATCATGTGGAGAATCTACCCATTGATAGAACTCCAATAACATTTCTAGAGAAGAAGATCTCGAGGCTATCATCTTTTCAGACGCCTAGGAGGATTATTAGGCAATTAAGGATAAGCCAGGTTAGAAATAAGTGGATTTGGGTGGGTGGGAAGTTTTCCATGGAAGGAATGGTATCTGGTTGTGTAAAGTTAAAACCCAAAACTAAGGTAAAGTGTTGCATATGCTTAACCTCAGTTTTGGGCAAAATTTTGAGATAAAAAAATTATCCAATATGGTTTAAGACCTACTACTCGACCTACAAATATGTTATAGTACTTATAAGATTGAGAACTGAATGATTTTATAACCATTTAAGACTCGAAGGCAAAAAAATTAATAAAGACCTGATACGTTACTTTATTGCAATAAGTATAATAATAATTAAAATTTTTAGAACACCCTGTAATGCTGCGTTTCCGTGTTAAATGGCGTAAAATCTAATGTGAATTTTTTTATTCAAATATGTATTTTATGCACTGTGTTTTATACATCAGACTCCTGTACTGAAATACGGTAAAAATAGATTTTATGCTCTTGCGTTGGTGTATTGGATAGTGTGAAAGTTAACGAGATGGCGAGTTAATATATGTAAATGTTTGTGTTGTTTTTTTGCTGTATATTTGCTGAAGCCTCTAATGTAAACCGACTGATTCAGGAAGGAATATTTATATTAGGGGTTACCAACCTGTTCTACTCAGAGTAGGGATATCAATATTTATTGTCTGGCTCGCCAATGAGATAAAAAAAAATCAACCTAAAATAAAAGCCCGGATTCGAACTCCTGTTAATTTATAAATAAATGCATCATTAAAACGGATTAATTTCTATTAAAAAAATATATATTTTTCAATCCAACGTATTCAAACTCACAAGGACACCAATCACTAAAAAAGTTATAGAATTTTAAACAATTCACTTGAACTTTTAACCTAAACTTTATTAATAACTCATAAGTAATTATTAATAACTCATACCTAATACTATTTAAATAATAAAAAAAAGCGTATAAATCATACTAATATGAATCAAATCATGTAATAGAGATTTCAGAATATGAGACTGAATCAATATCGGTGGCTGATAACAGTATATTAATATTCATTGCTCTATTCTACTAGTCAACCTACCCCCACCCCATTTCCACTTTGCATAATCTCTGAAATTAACTTGCAAGTTTTGATATTACAGGTAATAAGACACCAATTGAACCAATGCGGATCATCCTCAATCCAGAGGATCTGTATTTAATTTTCAGATATAACAGGGATTTAAAATTTAATTTTAAAGAAGAAATATTTAAGAGAGGTTGAATAATAAAAAAAATGCTAGAGGAAAAGTTCCTATATACATATTAATAAATCATCACACACATTTATAGCGAATTCAAATCCGATTTTCTAAAAACAAGTTATATTTATAAAAAAGTTTATTTTCTTTCACAAAACAAAAAAAAAAAATCACCAAAAATTATAAACATGTATCTACAAAGATTCAAAAAGATTTTTCATAAGCCAAATAGTATAATAAAAATGATCCTGTTGATTTATTTCTTGTTTTGTTTCTATTTAATGTCAATTTTGCTCTGTTAAAATAAATAAATAATATTTAT
>NW_027115528.1:0-1203 GCF_000696795.3 Halyomorpha halys
AAATATGGTTTTGTTTATTTATGTTGTTCTTTGCTGACCGCACCCCCCCGACAAACTTCTTCAAGAAAAAAATATATTATAAAACCATTTATAATGACATACAAATTTATGAATTAAGGTAGGTGTTATGATCTTATAAAGTGTAATAGTTCAAAGTCTTATTGCGGCTGTGAACTATGAAGCAAATTCTGATAGTACGGCAGTATATGTTCTAGTTTACATGACGATAGTCCAAACTACATTATCACAATCACCGTGGTCCTGGAACCTAGATTTTAAACACATTAAAGATATTTTTGCCCATATAAAAAATTTTAAAAAACTTAAAAAACTCAAAAAAACTCGAGGCGAAAACACGAGGAGTCGAAAGAGTTTGTTGACAGTGAGACAGATTACCCGACAGATCCTTAAACGCCCACACATATAAAGAGCCTGTGTCAATTAGAGTTTACTGCCTTTTTATGGCCGCCGTCTTTTCACACCACAGTGAATCGATCCTCTCTAGCTTTCTGTAAGGGGAGTGAATTGGGTATATTCATGTTTGATGTTTTTTTTTTCTTATTAATATTGGTCAAGACTCTTAGCAACGTAGAAGTTTGTCTTAGCAACGTCGTTTTCCAGAAATCATAATTTTTTAAAGTAAATATGAAGGAACTTTTAGTCATCCATAGAAATGCTGCCGTGTAATTTTTATTTAATGTAATTTACAACTGTACAAAATAATACACTAAGTAAATATGTTGTATGTTTCATATACACTTGAAAATCTTGGGAAGGAGACACCCATTGGTGGCACTTCAAACATTAATTTAAATTAGAAGGTCCCGTGGCCATCTTCTTTTCAGACGCCTCGGAGGATTATCAGAGAGTGTCAAGGATGAAAGATTAAGAATTAATGGATTAGGATGGTTGAGGAGTTTGGAATGAAAAGACGCATATCTGTTTTGTGCCAATTCTGCAAATAATGGGATGTTAAGTTCTTTGTGAATGAGTTTATTTTTACGTAATAAGGAGCATCGAGGATTTTACGTAGGAATTTGGATTGTAAGGATTGGATGCGAGAGGAATTTGATGGTTTGGTGGAGCCCCATAGCTCAATTACATATGTCCAAATTGGTCTGATTATGGTAGTGTATACTAATTTTTTGTAGTGAATGGGAAGTTTAGAGCGTTTGTTAAGTAAGTGTTGTTGCAATCGGAATC
>NW_027115528.1:3629-4176 GCF_000696795.3 Halyomorpha halys
ATTCAGAACATTTTCGTGATTATGAGTCTTATTTTTTTTTTTTTTTTTTTTTTTTTTTTTTTTTTTTTTTTTTTTTTTTTTTTTTTTTTTTTTGCTATCGCGTTTTAAAGGTTGTATAATTTATTTTAGATTGTGTTAAATACATAATTATGATTTTTGAAAAACCAAGGATACGTTTCAAGGAAGTCTGTACCTCAATTCCTGTCCATTATAAAATCAGTTCTAGCCATAGTATTACCAGCCTTTCACTGAAGCATCCGTTATTTTCTCTTCTTTCACCACGTAGTAACAATTCTCCAATTAAAGTATTTCTTCCGCCGGATAGTCTTTGATTTTGGTATTACAATTTTATCATTTATCTTGTTCGTTTTGTACTATTCATAGAACAAAAATAATTAGAAAAATATATCGTCGGGTTGGACATAAAATTTATTGATTTATATATATATATATCTAGCTTTCTGTAAGGGGAGTGAATTGGGTATATTCATGTTTGATGTTTTTTTTTTCTTATTAATATTGGTCAAGACTCTTAGCAACGTAGAAG
>NW_027115529.1:0-1391 GCF_000696795.3 Halyomorpha halys
GGGCTACATATTGCAAGAAATCATGCTAGAGTTCATGGACTCTTGTTTGTTTTTTGACGTTGGCGTTGTGATTGGTAGTAGGAGATGGTCCTGGTGCCGTTCACGGTAGAAAAATAGCCAAAAATCTATTTATTAGTAAGCAACGTTTCGTCCCACATTGCCCTAAATGAAGATAACAACATTATACAGCACAGTAGCTATATTCTATGTTTAAAAGATATTTGTTTTTTCTCCTGAAAACTACTTCCCCTACAAAGATAACAACCTTTAGTTGTAGTACTGATATACATCTGCACGCCGAATGGTCCATGAGATATATTTTTTCATAAATCACAAATTTTATCTGAACAACTAGAAATCAACATTTCGTGCATTTATTTTCACAAATAAGAACTTTCGTGCATGAAAACTACTACACCCACGAAGATAAACGTCATAAACTACTTTACGCTACATCAAACTAGCTTTAGTTTTATTAGGGTTTGGCATCTGTGCGTCGAATCTTTGGGATCGAATGTTCCTGAAACATAGATTTTCCCAAAACTACTGATTTTTCAGTGCATTTTTTATGAAATATTTCTTTTTAATAGAATATATCTCGGGAACTATTGAACGTAAATTTGAACTATTAGGGCTTATATTTTAGCAAATTTATTCTACTCGAAGTAGAGTAAAGTTTTTACTTAGGGGTTAATTAATAGATTTTTACTCATTACTATATTAGTTAACTTTTTTTGGGGTAATCATTTTTAATTTTTTTACTATTTTTGATTTTTATGTTAGTTTAATTAACTAGTTGTCACCATCATATCTGTCTTATTTACTTATTATTTTTTATATCATTTTCCACCTATACTGTTTCTAAAAGTTCATTTTTCAATTGTACACAAACAAATGTAAAATATTTCAAAATGCTCAAAGTTGTAGCTTCTGAATCTCAAAGAGAAAAACTTGATTTTTTTATTATTTTTACTTTCGTGCAATATTAAGTTATTAGAACGAATTTAAAGCTTCCAAGAATTAATGCACATTTTGATTTTTTTTTTCAATTTTGCAAAAGCGCTGTTTTTTTCAAAATGGTTTTACATTTTTTTTTGGTTTACATATATTGCAGTATTCTAGTTTGATCATTACTTGAATAATCAGTCAAATTATTTGTAAACAATTTTTTTAAACATTTCATTCAGATAAATAAGTCTCATTGTTATACATTGGAATACTTTGGAACACATTTTGTTTTTACTTAGTAGTTCATCACATTTTCTTTTTAGTTCAAAATTTGAGTTTCAAATCTTAAGTTTTATTAGGATTTGACATCTGTGCGTTGAATCTTTGGGATCGAATGTTCCTGAAGCATAGATTTTCCCAAAACTACTGATTTTTCAGTTCAT
>NW_027115530.1:0-3119 GCF_000696795.3 Halyomorpha halys
TTATAATTAAATTTGTGGCAATTATAATTTGTTTAATAATCGTTAAGATATTGAAATGGATGGTGAAAAGCAGATAACATATTTTGCCTACCTGCACTCGAGCGGCATTTCCTGCAATTTATAACAATGTCCTTTCCTAATTTCTTTAACTAATTCTATATAGATTCTTTCCACTGTATCATTTATTTGGTGCTCACATTTATATGTATATAAATAATAATGTAATCAATCTACTACTGTCTTAGTCCATAGTTCCAAATTATTAGTCTATTATTTATTTTATTTTATATATTTGTATTTATTTATTTTATATATATAGTTTTATCTATTTTATTTTTATTTATATATATTTATTCTCTCTAAATGATGGCTGTTGTCTTTATATTTTATAGCCCTGATGAAGACCAGAAAATCAGATCGAAACGTCGGCATAAATAAATATTTTTTTGTTTATTTATGTTGTTTCTTTGCTGACCGCACTCCTCGACCATCTTTTCCAATCAAAATTAATGGTTACTTGATGAGGAGATCCCTCGTCCAGCTCCTTTTCAGTCGTATACGTAAGTTATTAGTCATGATTGTCGCGGCCTATTACTTGGAGTAATAGGAAGTGCATTTAATTTATTATGGAATTGTTTGTAGTCAATCTCTATGTGTATGCATGTGAATGTCAGTTATAAAGTTATGTTGTTGACGTACCAAACAGTTTATGAGCGCTTTTAAGTAATTTTTAGTAATTGAAGTTGGATTTTTCATTTCCGAAATTGCTTAGCTTGCGTCACCTATCCCAAAACTTATAAGATAACATTTACAAAACTATTACCCTTCCTATGTTCTATATGGAACCGTACACGTTGATGCGAAACCCGTACCGTAGAATTTAGAAGGCTGCACAATATTGAACTGAGGGAACTGAACCTGATAAATATAATCTAGGTTATAGCATTACGGCGTGTAAGGCTCTAGGGCTCAGTAACGAGCGGAACCCTAAAATGTTAAACACTGAACCGACGGATAAACGGTCGAGGGATAGACCGAAACGTAGATGGGAGGATTGCATTAAAGCTGATTTAGTAAAATTGGGTTTGGAGGGGCATCACAGGACAGATGTATGTAGATAGCAATTGGTGGGATCGGCATCGAACCTTCGGGTTCGATGAGCTCTGAACGTTTTGGCCTAAAAGATTGGAAGTTCGCTAATGTGAATCTTTTTAGTCGCCCCAAATATTTTTGATGGGCAGGTCTAATTTGGTTTGAGTAAGTATGTCGAAATATTCAATTTCTGTATGAGTTTTAATTTCGATTGTTTTGAAAGGATGACGTAGGTATATATGAATTATTTTCGTCTATAGATAAGAATAAGTAAAAATATTTTACGATTCACTATCTTTGGCTTCGTCACTGACCCATTATGTTCGACAAATATATTAGAAAGTAAATTTTAAAATACTTAGATCATATAAAAACATTTACTGTCAATAAAATCGTAATTTTATGAGCAAATATGTATTTATTTCATTTGATGGAAAAATCAGAGTGGGAGAGATAGAGAGAGAATAACAACGAAGCAAAACGAGAAATGAGAGAGGATGTGTAGGAGACAAGCAACGTCCAATTTTATAAATTGATATATCCGATCCAACAGGCTGTGGTCGGTTCCATTCGATATAATCTTTTTTATATAAACCTCATGCCAGCAATATCTCATTGTATCATTGTTATCCCATACAATTCCGTTGTATCTAAGCTATTGTATTTTTATGGTTTGTTAAACTTTTTTTACAAAAGATTCGTTTTGTATAATGGTTATGCGTTATTAAATTGTTTTATACACTATCTAAGAGAAACAATTGATGAATGTAATGATGAAAAACATGAAATATAAGCATAGGTTATTCACAAAGGCTCAGAGATTAGTGTATTGAATACTAAATTAGCCAATTAATTTTTAATCAAGTCCATAATGTTTAATTACATATTCATTTTTAAAAAAATACCATATTTTTGTTTCGGTGTATGTAAGGTGGTACCATCGTAAGGCACGATGCTACTAACTCCAAGTTACTAATTCGGCTCGGCAGAAAATTGATTTCCGTTACACCAGTGATTTCCAAAGTGTGTGCCACGAAATATTCAATTAAAAAATTCGGTAATTTTCTTGGAATTTTTCTAATTCTAGAATTTTTGCGTCAACAATTGAGACTGGTTAGTCAACAAAAATAAGGTAAGGAGCAATCCATCAGGACGCCTCTACACAACATATGGATAGATAGAATGAACCAAGACGCGAAAGAGCTGCAGGCAGCAAACTGAAAAGCAGTAGTCCAAGATAGGCAAGCGTGGAGAAGACTAGTTCGGGTGGCCAAAGATCTACAAGCTCCGAAGAGCCAATCGTATACAATTGTGGGATGACAATTACTATAACAAACTATATGATCTTTATTCTTTTAACTACATTCATAAAAATAAACCTTTCATTACGAAGGACCTAAGGCCGCCTCACCCAAAAATCACAATCACTGATTATGTTCATTTAAGATATAGTTGATCAATGATAAGAAACAAAGTTTAAAATGTACCTGCTGAAAGTAAGTAATGGGGTACTTTATAAGGAGGTACTCTTACTAGACGAACGATTATGCAAGGAGATGATTTAGTCAGAATAACACTCGACCGCCAATTTTTTATCCAACTAAGGGTACTCACTTTACAAGGATGGGTGGACCCCAAAGTGCTCCTGAACTCACAGGGTTGACAGTGAAAAATTTATAATGGCCGGATTCGAACCCAAGTCCTTGTAATTAGTAGCACAATGTCTTATAAATAAGTTACCTATATATCCACGATGTAATGTAAATAATTCCTTTTTCTCATTTGATCAGAAATAATATAACAATTCAAAGAGAAATATAAATACATTTTTTGTTTAAAACTCCTGCCTCGGAGCCCTGTTCCATTGGAAAATGTTGCCATTGTCCATTTGAGTCGCTACCAACTCCTACCTGCTTCTAATTAGGCAGCCATTGTTTATAATTGCCCCTCAATGGAGAATGGACACTGAATGAAAAGAAGAAATAAACTTATTGGAGCGAAAAAGAAGAAAAAAAAACTTTTCATTC
>NW_027115531.1:0-333 GCF_000696795.3 Halyomorpha halys
AGAAAAATACAGAGGAAATTTAGAAGAGCCAGACGGACACACTCAACAGGAAGGCTTAGATGGGTGAGGACCATAATAAGGAGGCAGGCTTAGAAGATGGACTTCGACCAGACGAAGTCGTGAGAAGGGCCACGAGACCTAGACATCCCGTACGAACGACACATACGGCACTACATCTCACGGCATCAACAGCTATAAGTATAAAATTAACCAATAAGTAGTCATGTAATAAATTATATTTTATGGTAACCTTTATCTGAATCATTTTAATAAATTGTAAATAAATAGTTAATCTCTTTATGTAGTTTACATACTATTATATAACCCAATATA
>NW_027115531.1:4042-4402 GCF_000696795.3 Halyomorpha halys
TCACTTAACCTTGTAGATAAATTACACTTGAAGTGGATGCGGACTTCTGATTCGATAAAAAGTTACCTCTTAATGAAAATATTTCTCTTTTTTTTTTTGTTGAATCTTCTACAACTTGAATGAAATATTAAAAGAAACCAATTAATTTTTAATGAGAAGATAAAAGAAGAATAAAATAACAAAAGGTTAACCCTAGTTCATAGGTCCTCTAATTCATGGCTGTACCTTATAAAATATAATTAATATATTGCCGTGTACGGGTCTTCGGGGTTTCTAAGCCCGATTAGGGGTTCCCCGTACAGGTATTATATTGAAATGTATTCATATATTAATGTATTTATGTTATTTATTTATATTATA
>NW_027115531.1:6395-6747 GCF_000696795.3 Halyomorpha halys
CTGTAGGGATGGGTGGAACTAGATAAGGTTTGAACCAAAGGATTAGGATAGTTGAAAAGGTTTATATGGAATTTTGAGAATTTGGTTGGTATGACGTTAAGGACAAAAGGGATATGAAGGTCATGGTGTAGTGTTCTGTTGGAAACGTAATAGGATGCATTAACTATGGTTCTAAGGATTTTAGGTTGAAAGGATAGGATACGTTTGATATTCGACGGTTTAACTGTTCCTCGAAGTTCAAGTCTGTAGGTCCAGATAGGACTGAATATAGTCTTATAAATTAGTAGTTTGTTTTCTAGTGAGAGATGAGAATTCCGGCTGAGCAGTCGGTATAGTTGTCTGAATCGTCTGT
>NW_027115531.1:12002-16027 GCF_000696795.3 Halyomorpha halys
TTGTCATGTATGGAGCTCCGAATGAAAAATTTATTTTTTTAATGCTTTGAAACAGCCGCCATTTTTTATTCCACGACCTATTTTTTATTACCCCTACATAGAATACCCATCAATTTTGACTTGTAATTATTTATAGTCCTCATTTATGTAATCAAACATGGGGGTGAAATAACTAACTGTTTTCTCCTTTTGGGTTCTTCGACTATAGCTGTTGTATAGATATTTTCAGTACACTTTTTTTTTACCTTGGTCGGCTAGAGTGCTCTCATATTCCACGAATCCAAGAGGAGAAAAAATACATTTCACCCTAATTTTTGATTACTTTAAAGGAAACTATATGCAATTATAACTCAAAATTTATGATTAAGCAAAATATAATTAGGGTGAATACAAAATGCGGTTCTTTCAAAATGTTTAAAAAAAAATATATTTTTAAAGTTGAGGAAATTTTCTAAAATATGAGCCCTAATAAGCTATATAGGTTCAATAGTTTCCAAGATACTTTTTTTTTTTTAAAAGCAACATTTCATAAAAAATGCATCCATGAGATTCTGATGTCTTTAAGCACTAAAAGTTAAGATAGTTTAATGTACTTCTAAGTAGTTTATAAAGTCAATCTTTGTAGGTATAAAAGTTTTTATGATATTTGCACATGAATATGAAATTTTTAATTTGATTACTAGTAGACAATTGTACGTCTAAATTTTGTTTTTAAATAAACTGTAACTCGGGAACTATCGACGTAAATAGCTCTATTAGGGCTCATATTTTAGCAAATTTACTCTATTTTAAATGATGTTCTCTTAGGACTTATAGTGTTGTAGGAAGTTTCAAACTTCAAACATTTTTATGAAATGTTGCTTTTCAAAAAGCTATAAACTATTGAACCTAAATACCTCTATTAGCAAATTCACTCTACTTTAAATGTCGTTTTCTTAGATTTTCTATTGTTATAGGTAGTTTTAAAGATATAGAGCTCCGAATGAAAAATGTTATTTTTTAACATTTTGAAACAGCCATCATATTTTGTTCTTCCCCAAATATATTTGGTAGATTTATCAATTTTGACTAGTAATCAAATCATAGTATGCATTAAAGTAATAAAAAATGGGGGGGGTAATAACTGACTTTTTTTTATCCTTTTGGACTCATATACTATCATGTATTATATGAAGACTCAATAGTGGGTTGTTAATAATAATTATAAAAATAATTTGGTCGGAAGATACTTAGTTAATTTATTTTAAATAATTTTGCTAAATCGTTATGTAAATTACAGATTCGATCTTTTATATATATAGATATGTGAATCACAGTGTTTCTGTTATTCCCTCAAATTCTATGTGATTCCCATGGTGCTTTGCTGAAACTATATAAACCCTGGGCACTGCAGAAACTTTGTCATACTGGATTCAACATTAGTCAACTGCGCTTCCACCGTCAATCACCGTTTATCTTGCAAAGGTAAATTATTTTCACATAGTAATGTTTTATTTATAATTTCTATGAACATAACAATGCTTATTTCTTTAGATCGAAATATATAATAAATCATTGTTAATAGTCATTCAAATTCATGAATGAATTCCTAATTCATTTATTGTTAGGATAGAGGTGTTTTTATATAATTATTTAATAAATGAAAAGAAATAGAAAAAGTTATGTTTAATTAGGTAGAAAAAAAATTTTAAGTTAAAAAATTCTGTGTTATTTTTGGGATGTTGTTTGGAAAAATCAGAAGTTAGTGAATGTATTTCGATATATATAATATATCTCAGGAGCCATGAGACTTGATATGTCTGTCAGCACTCAAAATAAAGGGAATTTAACTTAATATAAAGTAATTTACGTCACGTATTTTCGTACGAGTAGTAGTTTTTATGATATTCGCATATAAATATAAATTTTGCACATGAAATATAGTCCGAACAACTATAAATCAATTTATTTTAGCAAATATTATGGAAAATACTATTCCTGGTTAATATAAGTATCGTTTAACTATCTTTAATTTGAATACTGTTTATGTTTGAATACTGTCACTGGTTGAGTAAAATATTTCAAATTATTTTAGGAAAATGTTCCGAAGCCCAATATCGTAGGTTTTGACTTCACTATTATTATTATAAAAAAAAAATCCCAAATGTGTTGTTTTTTTTTCAGTTGAGTTCGAGACTTAAATTTGCATAGATATGTGTCAATTTGTCTTAAAAACATAACGTATAATTATTATTATTATTTTTTCCAGATGTCGTCGAACCAGAAAGCATACGAACAGGTTGAAAAGCTTAAAAAAGAAAATGAAAATGCTCAAAGGGAGGTAGCCAAAAAACTTGGCGTAGACGACCGCGGGATCAAGGAAGGTAGTACAGCCGCCCAGGCACAAGCTCATAAGGGAAACCTCAGTTCAGGAGATCCCGTCTCCCATTATCAGAGGTCTGGAATGGGCAATAAATAGTCCAATTGGATTTTGTAATGCTCCAATATATTTTCAGTTATTGTATTATCTGATAAGTGTACTGTTTACCACTTTAATTTTCAATGTTTATGTTACTTTTGAAGTTGAATTTTTCCCAAAAATTTCTATATGTCTTAACTATGTTAATGTAAACTTTTCTGCATAATAAAACTTGTTTAATCTAACATTTTCTTTTATTTAGCACACCTGTAGTAATGCTTGGATAAAATATAATGTAATGCTTTAATTTTAAATATAACATATAAATGGAAATATTAGGCTAGACATAAAAGGTTAAAGAGTATTCTTTAATTTAAAATAAGACAGTGTGACTCAATACAACCTGAATTATCATTAGCATAAACATGGTATGATTAAAATGCTTTTTAAAGGTTTGTCAACAAATGTAAAGGCAATAGAATGAGTAGAGTTTTGTTATCAGGAAAAAATGTTTGATTTGTGAATATAAGCATAAGACATTGGGAAGTGCGGGTAGCCGCGGGGTAAGGCCTGAGGCTACTCACTCCAAGGACCCGAGTTCAAATCCGGCTGGCCAGAAAATTGTTTTCTGTTACACTGTAGCCGTGAGTCCACTCTTGTCTCAAACCCAACTCTTCAACTCTACCCAGCCTCCCTAATTAGGTAAAAATAAAGCAGCCGAGCGTGGTTCTGACCAAATCATCTCCTTGCACGACCGTTGGTCTAGTAACAGAACCCCCTTACAAAGTAATAAACCCCTGACCCTTCATGGACTGTAAATATACAGATTTAATTTTTTAAAGGATTGGACATACAAATATCCACCATAAATTAATATTATTTTTTTCAAATTCTATTTACAACTATAAAATTATATACAACAAGTGCATTTGCTTTTAGTGATATAATGACATGATAAAAACATGTAGAGAACAGAATCATTGATAAAACTCTAATAACATTTCTAGAGGATAAGATCTCGAGGTCTTCTTCTTTTCAGATACCTAGGAGGATTATCAGGCATAGAAGAAGCCAGGTTAAAAACAAGTGGGTTTAGGTAGTTGGGAAGTTTATCATAGAAAGATTTTTCTGGTTTTGGCCAAATCAGCAACATATGAAGTAGTTTATTATATTTATCTTCGTAGAGGTTTTAGTTTTTATGATATTTGCATCAATTTATTTTAGCAAATACCATAAAAACTACAAAGATAAACGTTATAAACTAATTTATAGTTCATTAAGCTAGCTTTAATGTGAGTACTATTTTTTATTTTTATTTTCAAAACCTCTTTTATTGATAAATATGTATATATAATACGGATTATAAATTATTACAATAGAAATAATATACAATACAATATACAATTTTTCTTGATTTGCCTTACGGCATTATAAGATGAGAAAAACATTGTCCGCTGAAGGCGGTTTATACATTTTGTGGCTCTATAGCCGGGGGCTTACAAAGAATGTGAGGGACATTCCGACTGGTGGTGATGGTGTGATGGCTTCAAGCTGCAGAGCCCGAAGTCCTTCCCTCGGCGAGGACGTCGACCAAGGGGACTGTGCTTTGCCACCTCCCAGGTCTTGG
>NW_027115531.1:17447-19639 GCF_000696795.3 Halyomorpha halys
GGCGTAGTACTGACTCCAGTTGGCCAAAGGTTGAAAAGATGGGTTTCTCGACGGGGCTCGGTGGGTGTGAGTACTAAAAAAACATCTGTATGTTTTATGGTTCAAGAGATATAAATTTTCTGACAAATAATTTTTTTTAGCAGCTGTCATTTTTATTTCTCCTAACTATACTTCGTAGGCTCATCAATTTTGACATAGTTATATCATATCGAAATTTGATATGAAAAATTAAATTTTTAAATGATATAACTATGCTAATGTAAACTAAACTTCTTCATAATAAAATTTGTTTAATATAAAACTTTCTTTTATTTAACACACCTGTTTAGGATATAATTTAATGCTTTAATTTGAAATATTATATATCAACTTATAAACAATAATAATATTAGGCCTGATATAAAAGGTTAAATAGAATTATTTACATATGCATATGCATACTAACTGAGCTTCCATCTTGTATTCCTTGTAACATTCCCAAAATCTCTCCACTACAGAATATATTAGCTAATATCATAGCAATAGTTAACATGAAAAAAAATCGATAACATCGAGTAATATTAATTGATGTAATAAAGATGTAATTATCTAATAAAATCATTAGTTTTTCATAAACTAAAAATGTTGTCCGAACAACAAGAAATTATCATCTTGTAATTAGGCAAATATCTTGAAAACTACTTCTCTTACGAAGATAATCGTCTTAACCTACTTTATCCCAAAAAAAGCTAATTAATTAATTTATGTTGAGTCCTGGAATACTATTATTATAATTGGATTATTTTCCAAATCATATCTGAATATATTCAATATCATTAAATAAAAAACATAATAAAACACCATTTAAAGAAGAGTAAACTGATCAAAATAATACCAGCCATAAAAGAAATAGTTACGTCCAATATTTTCTGAGATTTACAATTTTAAAAATGCAATATTGATATGTATTGACTTTTTGACAATCCTGGGTATTATTAAGGTGTTTCGTCATCTGCCCCTACACCATTTCAGGGTATCCTTCTAGGAACCTTTTCGGTGAGTCCACGGATATGAAAACATCTGTGTTAATATTGCCACATTACCAGAGTCCCCTGAGAAAGTTAGATTTGCTAACCTTTAAGTGTTATAACAAAAATGACAGGTTTTGACGAGGGACTAGAATCAAATTAACCAGGTGCAGGCCCTTCCTGGACATGTCAAACTTTCTCACCCACTGAAAGGAGGGGGACGCCTACCTTGGGAGCGTGCTGTTACCTTTGGCCAATGAGGAATTAGATTCAAAAATAAGGTAACGCCCCAAAAGGGAAGTGGGAGAAATGACACAGAAGAACTGGATCAGGAAAAAAGAACAGTGAACAGGAAGACTTAGACGAGAGAGGACCAGGCTTGAGAGCAGCAGAAGCCGGAGCGGAGCAAGATGCACTTCGACCAGACGAAGTCGTAAGAAGAGCCACGAGACCTGGACATCCCTTATGAACAAGACGACACCTACGGAACTGTATCCCACGGCCGGAATCATTCAAATCAACAACTATAAGTATAAATTACACAATAAGCAATAATGCAAGAATCATATTTTACGGCAACCATTTATCTGAATAATTACAATCATTTTAATCATAGTAATAAATTGTAAATAAATACTTAATCTCTTTATGTAGTTTATATACTATTATATAATCCAATATACCACCCCTTATTATATTACATAATTAATGGTAACAGCATTTTTTAAATATAAAGGTATTTAATTGGTAAACTAGTAAACACACAAATAGCCTTTGGAAAAGAATCCAATCATAATAAATAGTTTTTTAGAACTCAATATATAATTAATTAATTAACTTATTTTTGGATAATTGCCTTCAGCGATTATCATGGCATCCCGATTAAATCTCAAGGCAATACATAGTAATATTTTATAAAAAACATTATTTTGTTTATTTATTTTGAAAACTCTATAAATCAGGAACTAATATAATTATAGATGTCTATTAGCACTCAAATTAAAGCTAGTTTAATTTATAATAAAGTAGTTCCTGACGAAGATCTTTACCACAACACGAAGGCTGAAGCCCTGGCTGCTAAAGGACATCCTGTTATAAGTTCTGTGATTGTAACTCTGAAATTTTATTATAATTTTTTTCCTCTTCATTTGTTTTTTATTAACTTGATTTTTTTTTCTATTAGTC
>NW_027115532.1:0-532 GCF_000696795.3 Halyomorpha halys
AATGGCCGCACAAGTATTACGCACGATGAAGGAGCCGGACGAACGTTTACCGCCACAAATGAAGAAAACATTGAGCGTTCACGTGAAATAGTGTTATTAGAAATACGAGTAACTATTGACGAAGTGGCACATCATCTGAAATTAGTCACGGTTATGCCTACGAAATCATCCACAACAGACTTGGGTTTCATAAATTGTGTGCAAGATAGGTCCCAAAACACACATTTGTTCAAACAAAAATAAAAAAACTCAATTTTGAAGTACTGGCTCATCCTCCCTATATTTCCAATCTTGCTCCTTTTAACTATCACTTGTTTGGTCCACTCAAAGAGACATTATGGGGCCGTCGATTTACCTCGGACGAAGCAATGAAAGAACCGGTGCATTCCTGGCTCGCGGCTCAACCGAAAACTTTTTTTTATGAGGGCATCATGAAGCTTGTACAACGACGATCTATGTTAAAAAATGATGTACTTATAAGTTTCCTATTTGATTAAAATAAAATTTTATAAGTATATTGCGGATGATGATT
>NW_027115532.1:5627-6467 GCF_000696795.3 Halyomorpha halys
AAAATAAAAATGTTAACATTTTGCCGATTTACCGAGTTTAAACCAAATCGTTTGAGCCGTCCCTGAGAATCATAAAAAAAGAGTAAATTTCTACTATCAGAAATGATACTTCCGGTTGATTGATTACTAAAAAGGTGCTGTAACATTGCAGGCATACATATGCCCCAGCTGTGTGATTTCAGTTACGTACGACTTTTCGTTTTAAGCTAAGTTGTTTATTTTGCAAGATCGCAAAAATGTCCCTTACTGTATATTAATTATGGCACAGGGGTAAGGCACTATGATAATAACTCCAAAGATCCGGATTCGAATCTGGCTGTGCAGATAATCATTTTCTATAACACTGTAGCCGTGAGTCACCACCCAGCCTCATAAATTGGGTCCCCTTGATTGGAGGAAACTCTGGTGATTGATCAATCACCTGCTTATATAAGCGTTGTTAAAAAAAAAATTGCTTCCCTACAAAGTACTGAACCCATGACCCTTCATGTGGTGTCGTTGAATTATATTATATTGAATAACATTATATTTTACTGAATTACATAATATTGAATATATATTCAATATAATGATAAATGGAGGTAAAAAAGAGAATAATGGGATTGGTTGACATTGCATTACATCTATAACATTACACTTAGTTCGAACTAGGCAAAATGTAAAAAATAGAATAAGCCAGCATATTAGCAATTATTATTCTAGAATTAATAAATATTACAAAGTTACTATTTTTTCAACTCACAGTACAACATTCAAACATAAATTTTGATTTAAAAAATATAAAAATATTAACTAAGGAAAAAACCAAAGAATACGAAAATCTTATAATTCATTTACATA
>NW_027115533.1:0-634 GCF_000696795.3 Halyomorpha halys
GATGCATTTTCTATCAGGCATACTGAAGATACAGTTAGCAAAAAAACTGGTAAGGAGAGAGGGTTTGGTGAGAGAACGCTCCTTTGTAGATTGTGCTCAAGACTTAATGGACACGAGTGCCAAAGAAGAGGAGGCCAGAAGGAAAGCGGACGAGCCGGGGTGGACCCGGATTGAATACGTTTGACCGAGGAACACTGCCAGCTCCTGGAGAAAACGTGAATACTGTGATAGTGGGAGAGAGAGAGGACAAGAAATCAAGAATATAAGTAGAACGAGGCAAAAAACAGAGGCAATAGACGACGAGAGGATCGTAAGTGCCACGGATGCGGAAAAGTTGGGCACCTAGTGCGCAGTGTCCGCGAACCAGGTGCTCTGAATGTGGTAATGAGGGCCATATCGCAAAGCAATGCCCCTATGTGTATAAAAGAAGACAAATAAACCAGGGTGACCCCATGGAAATAAATGCCCAAAGGGTAAGGTCAGTCCCTGATTCTAGGATCACAAGGATTGGTTAGTACGGAGTCACCCGAAACGTCAGTGGTATCAGAGCCAGAGTTAGAGGAAGTGCAGAAAATAAGTGAAGATGCACGCAAGAGTACAAAATGTAGATATGATAAAGTGCAGGTATAATGAC
>NW_027115533.1:684-1006 GCF_000696795.3 Halyomorpha halys
AGTGTGTTTTAATGTTCCTTATTTTTTTTTTTTTTTTTTTTTTTTTTTTTTTTTTTTTTTTTTTTGAGTTTCGATTTTTGAGTTTTGAACTCGCTATCATGTAACTACTGCCGAAACCCGGGACCACAGATTACCGAACCAATTTTAGTTTCAGAAGAAGTTTTGTTTTTCTTGCTTCTTTTCAGTCTAATTTTTCTTTCTTTATTTAAAAAAGTTTTGTTGTTTTGTTCTGCCTTTTGAATTATGGCCACTAATAGCAAAGTAAGAGCGGCAGTACTGAACCTTGACGCCTTCAACATGGGAAATAAACCACCTACAGGCG
>NW_027115533.1:6211-7233 GCF_000696795.3 Halyomorpha halys
ACCGTGTTTAGAGATATACATAAATTATATTATAAGAAAACAATAAATAGGAAAATAACAAAATTAAATTTAGAGTAAAACAACATTTTTAAAACATTCATTTTTATATACAATATTTACATTCTGCCTGAGAAACTCCAAAATAAATTTTTTCCTTCATGTATAAAAGGAAAAGCAGGATTCCGGAAATTCTTACCTCTTAACCTAATCAACGTAACTCGCACTGAAAGCCAGTGGAGGCTGAGCAAGGATACAAGCCACAAACGCTAACGACTCAGATGGATGGAAAGTCAGCTCATTGCCAGCACTCTAATATAATTATTTACAATAGGTCTCTGGGCAAGTGTCGTTTCAACCTTCGGGGAAGATTGTAGGGATGGGTAAAGCTCGTTTAGAGATCATAAAGCCGTTAAATAACAAAAAGTTTTATTTTTCATAAAATCCGTGATTGATCACCATTTTTTTTAAGCCTCCTACTGAACTACATAATTTCCACTTTCAGTAAAACTTCCTTGTGTATCAAGCTCTAAGCCCATATTAATTAAATTGAAGCCTACAATTGTGTAAAAAAAAAAATTCTGTCACCTTGAAGTACCAGCAAAATCGTTTTCAGTTTCAGAAGTTTTCTGGCAAAATAATTATAAAATCATTAATATAAAAAAAAGTAGGCAAAATAAAATTTTTAATGAAATTCGCCTTTAGAAAAATAAGAAAATACTATATTGAAAAGAAACGTAATATTATAAAAACAGTAAACTAAACGGTGTAAAAAAAACTTTCTAATATTTTTAGCAATAATTGTTACAATACTTGCAATGTTAACTGTTTTTATTATTTTCAATAATTTTGTAAATTCCATTATTTTTTTAAGAAAACAAACTGATTCCAATTGACTTCATTGTTTTTAATTTTTTAAAAATATATTACAATATTTTTATTACCAAATATTCCAATCCACCACATTTAAGAGAAAAAGTTAAAACAGATAAATCTAGCCATTCATCCTATTACTATCAACCAAA
>NW_027115533.1:9148-9487 GCF_000696795.3 Halyomorpha halys
GAACTGTTGTACCTCGGCTCAGATGAAGTACGATTTCAATGAGGATTTAAAACCTTTCCCTAATTGCATAAGGGTGTGTCTGTGTAAAATATTATGTTTCTATACTTAATATTTGAGGAGACACAGATAGCCGAAAAGCCATAGGTAATATTATTGTGTTTGATCATTTTATATTAAAATATTTTTATTACCAAATATTCCAATCCACCACATTTAAGAGAAAAAGTTAAAACAGATAAATCTGGCCATTCATCCTATTACTATCAACCAAAAAAACAACTCCGTTGTAAAAACATTCCCGCCAAATACAAAAAAAAAAGAGGAGCTAAACGTCTGCCA
>NW_027115534.1:0-495 GCF_000696795.3 Halyomorpha halys
GTGGTCCTGTGCACTATCTGGACCAGCGACAGCTGGAATCTCCATTTTCCTATCTTGTCCTTTCCCAGGAACCACTTATCTATATCCTCCTACCATACAGTAAGTCATTGCATCAGCCAATATGCGAATTTCAAAATATTTAATGTAAAACATTTTTTAACAGGGAATTTATCATGAAAATTTAAATAAAAATACAAAAAGTATTAATAATATAACTTTAGAATTTATAGAAACAAAAGACAAAATTTTTTTGTGCCTAACAAAAATTTGGTTCCTCGGCCAATAATTAACAGTAAATTCTATTATTGTATTTCAAAATCGACTCTCTATAGTAAGGGATCTATTAATATATTGTCTTCCATCTCTTGATAAAATTATCTTTCACGCAATCTAATGATACCAAATAAATAAGTTTTACTTTATCTTGATTTTTTTTCATCCAACAAGTATGTCAGAAATTAAACTATATTACATTATTACTGTGTATTATTGAGT
>NW_027115534.1:545-1547 GCF_000696795.3 Halyomorpha halys
GATAAATAAAAAATATTAACGATTTTTATATTAATCTGTCCCGATCACATTACTACTTTGTTGAACTGTTGGCAGATTTATTACCTCCTTAGAAAACTTAATAATGGAATTTTTTACAACAGAAAAAAAAATGTACATAATTTTCGTCTTCTCTGGTCTTACGATTTTATGTTTGGAAAATTAAAATAAATAGTGATAACTTCTACACGAAAGTTCCTCAACCTACACAAAACTTCAGGAAGTCAGGGTTGTAAGCAAATTTTGTCTGATGCGCGGCAACGCACCAGATTTGTTCATATCTCAGAATCTTTTTTGATTTTTATGTTCTGAATTTTATTTAAAATCCTTTTTAGATAATTTCGTTTAAATGCTATTATTTATCCCTTAATGGATATTATCGATAGGATAGTTATGAAACGATACTAATGGTAAATTCGGGTACTTTCGCAATCAAAAGAGATAATGCCGTCTCCAGAATATATTGAGTTTTCATGCTAACGATAAAGGCAATTTTACCCTATAATTGTTCAATCCTAAAAATATTATGATAAATTTATCTATTTGTTTAATATCAATTCATTATATATTCCCCAATATAACATCTCGACTAATTTTCACTTCCCATAAATAACTTACAACGCATCTTATGCAGTAGATGGGATACCATCCCACACATATCCTTTGTTCCATAATATCAACTCCACATCCTACAGTGTTTAGATAAAACATGTATCTAAAGTCACTAAAACTAATAAAAATAAGCTTAATCATTTAAGCTTAGGATCACTCCATTAAAATTTATTGAAGTAAATAAAATTTAAAGAGCCATAAAGAAAAACAATGAGAAAAGTATTAATAACTAAAATATTGTAAAAGAGAGAGAGGAAAAAAAAAGGGAAAACATCAATTCAATAAATGTAAAAAAAAAAAAAAAAAAAACCTCGTGTTGAAAACCATTTTGTTTACTAACATTAAAAATTATAAATTTTTATTTATCTATTT
>NW_027115534.1:3031-6350 GCF_000696795.3 Halyomorpha halys
GACAAAAGTATCATTATTTTTAAATGTTTAGGACAATAGTATTATTATTACTTTATGTATAGATAACGGAAGATAACGGAACGTTTCTCAGGTGAGATAGGTGAGCTCAACCACTTCCTCAAGGGTGGCGACCGCATCATAGCGAGAATGGAGGCCAAGGTATCGGAGGACCTATTGACTCGGGACGACGCCATATCTCTGAAAGCTGCTCTGATCTGTAGGATAAAAAAATCAATTTTGAACCACATCCAAGCGGACGAGAAGGCGACCTGGTCAGTGGTAAAAGAGAGATTGAAAAAAGCGTACGGAGGTGGCAGATAGACCCCGGAGGAGGAGATATTTTACCTGTTCCGCGAAAGTAGGAAGCAGGGGCAGTCGAACGGACAGTACGCGGCTGCGCTATTAACCCACTTCAATCTGGTGACCGAAAAAGGAAACGCAGAGCGCAGATGCGGTGCAGTGGAAGACAGGTTTCCTGGACACCATATTAAAGGTACAGTTAGCGAAGGAAACCAATAAGAGGGAAGGATTGCCACGAGAGCGCACCTTCGTAGAATGCGCCCAAGACATCATGGACGCTAGCCCCCGGAAAGATGATACAAGGAATGAGGTGGATGAAGGCGGCTGGAATAGGGTTTCATACAGACCTCCGAGAAACGACCCAGCGCCTTGGAGAAGAAAAGACCAGAGGAACGTTGGCAGAGAAAGATGCACGGGCGACAGAAGGATGAACCAGGCCAAACCAAGGAGCAATGGTATAGGAGGAGCGAAGGTGCCACGGGTGTGGAAAGACAGGACATTTGGTGGCCCAGTGTCCCCGAACCCGACGATTTGAATACGGGAACGAGGGTCATATAGCGCGGCCTTATATGTACCGGAGGAAGGAAGCGGGTCCAGGGGAACCTATGGAAATTAACGTCCAGAAAGTAAGGCGGATGAAAGGCCCACTTAGGACAGAAGAGTCAGGCAGCGATATCTCTGAAGAGTTAGAGGCTTCGGGCATAGAGGTGGAAGATGGAGAAATGAGGAGAGTGTGTGGATCAAGGAACGAATGGAGAAGAGCGCGCGGAAGGAGAAGGTCCACCGTAGTCACATACGTGAAGGAGCGGAGGTATCCACAGGCATTCAGGCGACACATCCGAGAAGAGCTGGAAAGTCTAAAAGCGCAAGGTATAATAGTGGATAGTACCTCATCGTACAATAGTCCTTTATGAGCGGTGAAGAAAAAGAGTCCGCCAGAGGAATCCACGGAGAAATATCGGTTCGTTATCGACTATAGGAAATTGAACAACACCGTGGACAAAAATGAATTCACCCGTATGCCGTTTGGGTTAAAGAACGCTCCTATCACTTTCCAGCACTTGATGGACGAATTTTTACGTGATTTGGATGAATCAATGTGTCAGGTGTTTATCGACGACCATCTAGTCTTCAGTAAATAGAAAGGAGAACATGTGCAGGACCTCGAAAATGTCTTCCATAGAGTTCGGCATTTTGGGCAGAAATTGTCTCGAGAAGTCGGTATTAGGTCAGGAAGAAATTAACTGTTTGGTTGATTAAACCAGATGCGCAAAAAGTTGATGCTATTCGAAAGATGACGGTGCTCAAAGATGTCAAGGGAAGACGGCGGTTATTAGGAGCTATGAATTACTACCGGGGTTTAGTGCCAGAGAAGGCAGAGTATCTGAACGTCAATGCACAATCACAACTGACGCGAGTGAGTACGCGCTGGAAGCGGTGTTGTTCCAGGAGGGCTCAGGGGGAGACCGTCCAGTAGCGTATGCAAGCAGACGTCTCATGGGTGCCAAAGCGCGATACAGTGCCCTGCAGAGAGAATTGTTAGGGATAGTACGGGCCGTCGAGCACTTCCGATCATATGTATTCGGAAGAAAATTTAGAGTCCAAACTTATCATCGACCACTCCAATGGGTAGGTAAATTGAAGGAGTCATCCGTGAGGGTTACCCGCTGGAAAGAGCTGCTCAATTAATGTAACATTGAAGTGGTGTACAAGCCTGGGAAGGAAAATGTCGTCGCGTATAGGGCGATAACGATAATTGCCATTGATGGAGACCAGGGGGAACCTTACGAAGGTCTGAGACAGTTTCTCAAGGAATGAACGCCTGCTGGATACCCAGGAGGCACCCGGGCAGAATGAGGGGTTCTACCGTCTGAAGATGATAGTTCGACAGGAGGCAGACCCGTGGAGATGGAAGAACTGGATAAGATAGAGAACGACAAACCGAGGCAGATAATATGGAAGACGAGGACGTTCGGACTGATGAAGGTAGAATATGGCAGCTACGGACCAAGATTAACACCATCTGGTCGGAACCGGGAGCCAGAGAAGACCAAATTTGTAGTGTACACAGGGATGCATCCAAGGCCGGGAGGATCTATCACATCTATGTCGGAAATGCGGTAATTTGGGAGGTCAGAAGGCGTTCGGAACAAACAGGCATAGATCGCACGCTCATCCGGTGCTTGAGGATGGTAGACACGCTGTGGGACGAGGAGCGACAAAAGGAGGTGACGCTAGCTTACCATCAGGGGAAGACGAATCAACGCGGGGTGATCGAGACGCTGCAGGCCCTAAAGCGCCGGTACTTGTTTTTGGTGGGGCATGAAGAAAACAATCCAGGATGTCATAGGAAGCTATGACGTATGCCTTATAATATCGGGAACGTCGTAGAAGGCTGGCGTGTCCTCATCTCATCACACGCTAAAGTTGTTTTGCTTTATTTTGTATATAGTTTTAGATCGAGTATTTCAGTTTGTGTTTGTAACAACAGTTAAAAATCTATATAGCATAAGAGAGTACCAAATGTTTTTGTTTCTTTCAAAGTGAAGTGTATATTTTGTGTTCTGTTCTTGTGTTGTCGTTTTTTTTTTTTGTTTTTTTATCTCTCTCTTTTTTTTCTTTCAGATATGAGTTCGAAAATTTCATTTTATAAAATCATTTTTCATTTTAGAGTTTATGAGGATTGTTCATAAACTGGTAGGGGGGAGTTATAGGATGACCAGGCATAGTATCAGCCCTAATCCAATCTCCCCTCATAAACAAACACTCTGAATATGACTAACTTGGCAGAGTAAGTTGGGAAATAAATCAGAATTAATTCAGCAAGTACGTGCGTTATTTCTATGCCCCTTTTTAATTTTTTTTATAGTTTTTACCCGACTTTACGTATGTTATAAACACTGATATATGGAACCGCGCCCACCTGTACAGCAATAATTAACATTAACATACAATACGGACGATGGGAAGCCAAGCGCAGACATCCTATCTCATGTCTATTTCACACTCAATTAACTGC
>NW_027115534.1:7138-7689 GCF_000696795.3 Halyomorpha halys
ATCAGCTCCCGTATGCACAGATAAGTAATAATTAAATAATTGCAATAACTGAATATGTACGAGAAACACATATAACCAAAAATAAAACAATAGTTATCTAGAATAAATAAAATGATACAATTAAACATGAGGTTGGAGGAAAAAAAACATGATATCAAAATTGAATTCAAACTTCTACGTCCCTAAAGTTAAATCTCTAGAAAAAAAAGGTGATGTTTGCCTAGTTATCTATATATTCACCTATTCTAACCATGGTGGGGGGTAAAATTTTTCATTTTGTGGGACCGCCAGTTAATGAAAAAGTCAACGCTCCAGGCCGGATTCGAACCAGCGCTGCCCGCATATCTCAGAACGATAGGTCTAGGCCTAACCATCTGAGCTATTGACGGCCCTAAACATCTTTTTGATTAGATGATCTCACTATTCCTATTGAATAGGTGGTACAGAAAAACCTGTATTTCGTGGTTTATGAATTATTTTAATTTAATTTAATTAGGTTTGTCTTTCGAGACTAAAATCTATAGGTGGAGCCGAGTTTGAAATACAAGTGC
>NW_027115534.1:9424-12430 GCF_000696795.3 Halyomorpha halys
AGAGATATTGAAGTGTTTGGGGTGTACAATAACTAGAAAAAAACCCATATTTGCAGGCGAGGTTAAGGACCAATAATACTTCTAGGACATCACCGGATTCGAAAACCCGAAAGCAAATCGATCATGTCTTTGTATAACATAGATCGAGGAACAAAATGTGGGTAATATCATGACCACTACCTATCGCGAAAGATAACTTATAAAAAACTTAATATGGAGAGAAATTAAAAATCCCTTCAATTCGCGCTCAAAATCAAAATTCTTTCCAGAAACTTAAAAGTCAGAATTTATTGATATGTATTAGGAAAGACCAGCTTGGATAAGAGAAAATGGAAATTAAATGTAAGTTCGTTTAGCGGCGTATCGTAGCTCATAATAGGTTCAGGCCCAATGGAACCGCCCGAGGTAATGGCCTAGGCAATAAAACATTAAAAGTGACCATACCAGTTGAGACCAAGAAGGAAAACACCTGTGCAGGCAAAAACCCGCCCGTAGCACAGTGAAGAACTTAAGCCACCCTAAGTCAAAGAAACTAGACGGTTAAAAGAGGAGAGGAAGAGAGCAAGGGGAGAGTTTGAGTGAATCGCAGTTGGAAGAGTTGGATAGAAGCAGGCAGACAATCAAGAACAGTCAGAGAAGCTGGCAGCCGGAAGAGTCCAGAGTCTGGGAAGATCGAGAGGGGCGTTGTCCAATAGGAAAGCAAATTGCAGGAAGACAACGAAGATCCACCAACAGCCTGCGGAGCGAAAAGAATAAAGATTCGCCACGACCACCCAAGCTGACAGACGCACCAAAATAAGTAAGACCTTTGAGTTGTATTTTGAATGGCAATTGTAGAATTTATAAACATAGAGTCAATATGAATACAAAGATCCCAACTGGTTCATAATTCATAATTCTCAATTCATAATACCATAATTAAACTTTAAGGAAATAGATCTACCATGCTCTCTCATAAGATTATTCTAACTCGTTTATATATAATTGTAATAATAAACCAATACAACTAAGACTTTACTTTATAATTAAGAATCCCTGCTTGCCACCTCACAATAATAGCATAGTAAATTGATAAACACGATACCGTTGAAAGAGAACTCCAATGATTAATTATAAATATTCATATCTAGCACACTACGGCAAGGGGTTCTGTGGTACCTAGTCCTTGAGTTAAATATATTGCATACATTTTCAGTCGGTTCTCATTGGAAACCGATAGAGATACATAATACAAATATACAAATATGTGAGTAAATAAATAAAATGCTATCGTGGAGCGGTCACACTTAGAACAGCTGAAGAGCCCAACATATAGCATTATAAAATTATGATCCTTCCTACTAATCTTAATGGCTACGAAACATGACCTTTAACATTAAGAGAAGAAAAACTCCTTCAAATACTTTGAATAAAGTTTTGCATATAATGTTCAGAAGGAAGACTGAATTAAACGGAATATTTAGAAAGCGACGTAAATCAGAATTCCGTGAACTTCACTAGGGAGGTATAACTGAGGTGACAACGAATTATTAAAGCATTAATTAGCGCCTAACGGAAAGACCAAAACCCAGGTGGGAGGATTCCTGGTCAGATCTTGCTGGTTTCGTTTTGAAAAGGGCTGAGGGGTAATAACCAATATCGCGAACCTTCGAGTTCCCAATACGTTCTTACTTATTTGAGTAGAATGAGAAAAGTTGGCCTTACGCTGTGCATTAGTGCTTTCGTTTTGCCCTGATACAAAGAATGATACCTAATTAAAATATCAAAGTAAGAACATGTAAAAAATTTTATACTTATTCGTTTTCGTTAAAGGAAAAACAAAACTGGACAACGTTTCGGACATCCCGTCCATTATCTATTTATTTATTGTCACTACGGTTTAAGAAGAACCTGGGCCTCTTTTAAAATCTTCCTCCAATATCTCCTATCCCGGGCAAGCATCAGGCATCTTCTAATGCCCATCTTTTTCAATATTTCATTAGATTCGTCCAGCCACCTTAAGCGCGGTCTTCCAGTTTATTCGTGTAAGCGTTTGGAGCAAAAGTAAATACTTAATTCTCAACCCTATATTAAGGTATATTGTATTCATTAATAACTAATCTTAATGGCTGTTTTTAATTCATTATGCATTTTTTTTTTTTTTTTATTTTTTTTCATCTGATCCATGATTAGAACTAAACAACAAAAGAAATTACTTGACATCTGTGGAATGTTGTTTCCAGGTAATATAGATGTGACCTTGTCGAGCTGAGCGAAGAGTTTATTTTCTAACACGATGACCAATTTGGCAATATAATCGGCCTTCAACCTTTTGCAAAGAAAGAAATGAACCAAATGGGATACTGCACTGAAAGAACTTTACAGGTAAACCTCACCACACCACCAACTCAATTATAAACCTACTTAGTTGGAGTGGAGGTCAGTAATGAAATTTCTTGGCTTAGGATATTGTTCGCAGAGTTTTTATCAAAACAGAGAAGTTATTGCGAAACTGTTGATTGGTATACTCCACCCAAAAATACCTACTGCATGATAATAATTTTTAAGTTCATGGATAAGAAGAAACATATAAAATATAACGGAAAAAACAGTTAAAAAACAACTGAAGAGGAGGTTTAACATCCCCCAGTTACATATATATATATATATAGGATAGAGACTTAATAAAATCAATACGGTACCATTAAGGTAGCAACCTCTGCAATTCCTAATTTTTCATATAAATAGGTTAAACATAGTAGCTGTTATGCCCGTGACATACATTTGACAGCAGACAATGAATTAAATTTGTTCCTTGCCTAAAATTTAAGAGCATTTATTCATTTCTTGAATCAATGTAAAGCTTCGGTAGGAAGGAAGCAATAATATAAATGATACTCAAGGTAAAATGAATGATGATTGTCCTAAACATTCTATTAATCTTACGAATAAATAAATGCTATTTTCAAATGACAACCTATCATGTCATTCTAGAGTCATCTCGTTTCAATTGTTTAGTAGGTATAT
>NW_027115534.1:12480-17613 GCF_000696795.3 Halyomorpha halys
ACTCTGGCTGTGGCAGATAATTGTTTTTCTGTCAGCCCTGTGGGTTCTGAAACTCTTCTGCGGTCCACCCGGCCTCATTAAGTAGGTACTTCTAATTGGGAGAGGGAGGTATGGTGAGGTGAGCGATCGCTGTGGCTGACAGCTCCTGGTCCTCCGGGTTGGGGTTGCTACCTTGCGAGAAGGCTGGTTTGAGCGACTAAAAATCTACAAAGTCTGTAACCGACAGAAACAATATATATATTATAACACAATAAAAATATAAGATTTCGATTGTATTCGAGCTCTAGTTACCTGCTAATCCATAACTTCAAATTCTTGTAAATAAATTGACAATCAGCTGAAATAAACAAGGTACTTTTTTTAGTTATGAATCATCCATTCATAATAAGTCAGTCCGGTTAATTCATCAATAGTTTGAGCAACAGTTATCTTTTCCCGTCTCAATTAGATAGTTACAAAAAAATATTCTTGTAATTATATAAACTGTGATGCCTCTCATGGCCAAAATCAACACGATTTTATAACATTAAAAAAATTCAACGCATTGTTTAACAGACAATTAGTCTCACACATCATTTAGAAATACGAAACGTACACTTCGTTATCATTTAAAGAATGTTTTAAAGAAATCCACAGATTTTTTTTTCAATGATACTAAGATTATTTCGGGCTTACGATGCAGCAATGCTTATATTAATGCACGCAATGTACAATTACTGTCTCTATCAGTTTTTATAATTAGTTAGTAAAGACACATCATAGAGCTTATGAGTCGGTTTCGTTGAAAGCTCTTTTGTTTTAATAAATTGCGTTTGAAATTTTAAGAATTATAGCCCAATTTGAAAAAAATTTTATGTAAGATTAACTACCCATAGGGACGGAACAGTAACCGTACATTAAATAACCTTGCGCCAATATGCGGCCGTAATCGTTGCATGACAATGATTAGCTTAGTCGCCCATGAAGCTTAAATGTTTTATGGTCGTTCTCCTTAACTTCTAGATATGCTAGAAGGATGGGTTGAATAAAAAAAAAAAACTCAAGAAGTAAAAAATAAAATAAAATTAGTTTTTCGAATAACTTGGGTAGCTTGGGAGATCACATTGAAATGGAATGTCATCGCTGCTTTGGATTATAGTTAAAGTCCCTACAAGACAAATCAAAAATCATCTGAATAGGAGCATTATTACCAAATATACAGTGTGTTGAATTCATCATGAAATCATAATAAATCCATTATACTGAAGGCTATTTCTGTCAAATCAGTTTTCTTTTATTAATTAATTCTTTGTATTTAGCATATAAATTATTTCTTTCTTTCATTAAATCAGAGATATATATATGTACTCATTATGTATATGAAACAGGGATGTATAATGCAAATTTAATGCCGATGAAACTACACGGAAGAGCTACTATAAAAACAATGTCAGTTTCTCTTACTAGTTTTCAGGATACAGTACAATTTGTTTTTGCTAGAAATAAACTATTTTTATGGCATCATCTTTGCTCATATGGAAAAGTTATAAAATAGTTCATCCAATAACTTACTATACCAGGAATAAACAGTGAGCGAAGATTTAAAACATTGAAAGTTACCTTCATTCAGTCGGAAAATCAAAACAATTTTCACACATTTTTAATTTTGGCGAGGAAAGTTTTTGGTCTTAGGTTATTTTATAAATGTATTTGTTCTTCCAGTAATAAATATCAGGTCTACTACATTTTTAATATTGCATTATAATATAATGATATAATAATTGTAATATTAATATTGATGTAATATTGACAAATGAGATATATCTTTTAAATCCATACACTTCTACAAAAAAAAAATTTCCCAGCCAATATTACTACAAAGCCTGATAACAAGACAAATGTGTTCCGATCGGGGATCACGGTAGGAATAAATTAAAGATACTGGCCAAAAATAGTCGCATGTATAAGGCTACAGCATTGTAATGTGAGAACTGAAGACGCTATGTGCGCAGATTTCTAAGCTCGGCAATGATCCCATGACTTAAGATTCAATAAACAGTGACAAATTGATTTATTCATAAAGTAGAAAATAAATGAGTCTTTGTATGTTAATACGGAAAGGTTGGAAGAATCGCTTAGGAGAGAGGAGAATTGTTATTGAGCCCTACTCTTAGTGATGTACATCTGAAGTGAATTGGGAACTGGGGAACAACTTAGAACAGAATAAAGAGCACAAAATATTGCAAGATCACTCCACATTTCTGGTTCAACTATAACATTTTCAGATATATCATAAGAAAACACAGTAGGTCTGAAAGTAGGTAACAAAAGAACCGCAGCGTGAGATATTGAGAGGTAACCAGCTGAGGCTGTGGGAAAGAGATACATAAGAATGTGCTAACTCTGCGACTCTTGCGGAACACCTTACTCGATCCAATAAAATATAGAGCATGTTTTTAAGTTCTCTGTGCCTCAAATACTTTCTGATACCAAATAACAGCTGAATATCCTTTAAATATAGTTTAAAAAATATAAATATAACCAAATATGAATGCTAAATATGAGTGGGTAATATGCCTTCAGTCTCAAACACATTTTTTTACTGTTCTTACTCGTGCTTAAATTGTGCAGAAAATCGAAGAAAAATCGTTTGAGAACTAAATTTACCGTTTGAATCTTTCATTGTGATTTCGGCCAATCATCACAATCTGCCAAATATATTTCCCTAAACCAGCCAAGTAAAATAATTTTTGATTCATAAAAATTCGCATTTAAGGATGTATTTTCAGATTTAAGGATTGCTGTCTTAATTTATAATTCATTTATAATACTTAATAATGGTTTCTGCTATACATCTCAAAAAATAGATTTTTTTTTTTTTATGCTCTCGCATTTTATCTAAATGATCATACAAAATCATTACAGAGTTTTATTTTATGTTTCTAAAACTCTTTTCAAACAAATTATTTGTTACTCAGTTATATTAACTATTACATAATACGGTGAAATTCAGTTCAGTAGATTTGGAATTTTGGAGTAAATTTGATAATAAAATTAAAATTTGTTAGCGATAAAACCTAAACATTAGTAAAACAAAATTATCTTCATTTATATCAGTTTTTTTTTTCAAATATAAATATTTTTTCTGTTTACCATAAATACATAATCAATATTTACGGTAAACAGAACGTGTGAAGTATTGGAAAAGATAAAGTTTTATTTCCAATTCCTGACGTTTCAAAATACATTTAAAGCTAAATACAGTAGTCATTATTAGATGGGCAGGATTAAAAGAGAAATAAAAATAGTTGTTGACTATTTTTGTTTCTCATTTTACCGCAACCATGACCATCATCTTCATAATTTGAAATTATACGGTCAATTATTTATATATGTAAGGCAATTATTAACGCATTAACGCTTATTAATGCACAGAGAGAGAGAGAGAGAGAGAGAAATACTTTGTTCATTCATGCTGCCCAAATACATCGGGTTGCTACATTACACAGCATAATAATATTTTGTTTTTTTCCCTTCGAAAAGTTAATTTACCTTCTTATTATAATCTGTTGATTCAGTTATTTTCTCATTGGTACAACAATTTTGTCGATGTTTCGGACGTCATCATCAAGGGCCTTTAATATCTTCTTTGGTTATTTTCTGTTCGTAATTTTGATATGATAACATAAAAACTTTTTTAAACTGTGAGCTTGCCCTTTGCATCGTTTACCATAGTAAACATTGTAAAAAAGGTTTAAATATAATCATAACCTAATTTAGAACAGAAAATAACCAAATACGAAACGTTGGCAAGATTGTTGTACCAATGTGAAAATAATGGAATAAAGATATTATGATAAGAAGATATATTAATTTCCCGAAGAGAAAAAAAAAACAGAAAATGATAATAACCTTCGAAAAATAAAAAATAATGATATGTAATAAATGTGTATGTATATAAAAAAAAAATAAATATATAAAAACAAATAATCATTTGACTACAGATAATTACAATAATCACTGCGCGTGTTTGTATGATTCATTTAAAATATTTTGACAGTCTTTAATCTCAGTTCATTCAACCAGCAGAACGTTAGTTTGATAACTATGTTGATGGACAGAACGGTGAGTCATGGACTGGTTCGGGCAAGAGGTGCTTGCTCCACACAAGGCGTTTTTTAAATCGTAAGCGAATGTACCTTGGTGGCGTTTTGATTTTAAAACTTTTTTATATTTTAACGTGTTTTAGAGTTTTTCGGTATAACAGAAACGTTTATATTAGAAATTTGATCCAAAATTACTAGTACATACTTATTTCGCCAAATCGATTCTTTAAAGGTAGAACAAATTATAAAAATTTTATGATAGACCACTTAGAAATGTTTTGAATTTTCAAATATCCAAATTGTAGTGTTGCGACAGTTTTTCTGAATTACTCAAAACAAATTTTGGGCGTTTATCCCATTTCTAAAATAAACGATTAAATTTTAATAATTACAAATTCCACCTCTAAAGAAGCATTAGTGGAATTAAAACTGTTCACGATATTTTTTCGAGGATATTATGAATAACAAAGCGTATCGGCTTATCATCTCCTAAGTGCTTTTTAAAAAAAAGTTTGTTTAATAGGGTATTTGCTCCTACTCCATACCATATTCACAAAATATCTTACAAGGAACCACCGTATCAAATTTCAGACCTCTAGTTTAGTACGCAGTCTAAACACTATTTAAGGAGAAAATAATTAAGTCAAATATTTAGTCGGTTATATAGATAATATATATTAATTTTTTTTTTTTTAATATTCATTTTTAACTACTACAAAACTTCAAAAAACATATTTGTTCAAATGTTAACTTTTTAATAAATGTGTCCATATTTAGCAACGTTTTATAACTTTGGATAAACAATTAGAGCATAAATAAAAGAGTAGTTAATTATTATGTTTACCATTGTACAACTATTGACATTTTACCTTTATTAACAGAAATAGGTGAACAAAGTCCAAAATTGTCAAGAAAAATAAAGATGGATGAAATTTTTTTTTTTTTGAAATTGATAGATTTATTTATTGATAGATATTACAATCTGCCACACAGTTGTGGGCAATAGGTAATATTGATGAATGATTTAATACATACTAAAATAAAAAAT
>NW_027115534.1:18933-20857 GCF_000696795.3 Halyomorpha halys
GCACCCGAGCAGTATTGTTTCTTTTCAAGAGCTGAAGAGAGGATGAAATAATGCAGCAAATGAAGGACAGAGATCTGATACAAAAGCAAACACAGCTATGTTATGTATTTCTCACCCAACACTTCGTTACGTATTTAACAATAAGTGCAGGTTAACCGGCAAAACAATTTACCGCCACAAAGCAATCATATCACCCATAGAATGAGAAGGAAATCTTTTTTTTTCTAGCTTATATCATTCTTAAACGGTAAAGTTTTTAAGTGGAACTCCTTTACCGACGTCCTATAACTCAAGAAAAAAAATATTATACCAGAGTAAATTGATTTCTCCTAATGATACTATAAATATACTGATGAGAATATAAAAAAAAAAATATTCAGAGGATTGACTTGGAGAATTGCTTTTCTATTCTAATTATTATTCTTATTATGGAACTAATATTTTTGCCTTAAGCTACAAGGGGGAACTGTTATGAATTTGTCGATCAAATGAAATAAAAATTGTGAAACGGTGAAATGGACGGGACAAGAAAGGAAAAGAAAAAAGAAAAAAAAAAAAAAGAATGAATTGAAATATTTGTATTTAGTGTGTAGACTGGAATTGATTGTAAATGGAAACTATTGGGGGAAAAAACTGTTCTTTCTTTTTTATCATATCATGTAAATATATGTAATTTATATATGTCCGATCACGGATTGATTGGTATGCTGTGTAATGTAGCAATCCGATGTATTTGGACAGCATGAATGAATAAAATATTTCTCTATCTCTCCTCTTTGTATATAATATAATTCAAAATAATATAGAAATATAAGATATAATTCATAATTGTATCCTGACGCTAAAAAGTGGATAAGATGGAATGATGGGTATTTGAACATTTGAATTTAAATTTTTCGAAAACTAAATATTGCAGTTGCTTACGATAAGTGAGGGAAATATTCAGTATTTTATCCTCTTTCTAATTTTCTAATTTAAGTAAAAAAATAACATACATACAAATTTTATTATTGAATTATTAAAAATTAAATCTGTACCTAGGAAGGGTCAGGGGTGCACTACTTTATAAGGAAGTACTGTTACTAGACCAACAGTTCTCCAGCTAAAATTAGAGTTGTACACAAAACACAATTTTATTCCTTTATATTTTACATGTAAAATATTGATAATGATAGATTAATTGTAAATATATAAATAATCAAGGAGTGTATTATTCAAAAATAAATTAAAGAACCTTTCAAATGTTATACTATGTAATTTTAAAACAACATTTTACTCTACTTCCTAAACGTTGGTGTGGTCTCTAACTAGCAAATTAAAACAATTTTTACAGCATACATAACGATTTTTTCCTTTTCTTTATCTAATTAAAAATAACAATACATTTTTTGTTTAAATGATAATTTTTTTTTTAAATCATTATATTTGGGACTGATAAAGGATTTTATTGTTTTTGCTCGAACATAATATAAAAGTGTTATTTGTGATCATTAATATGAGACAATTCAGATAACGAATTTGGTACTAAATAGCTAAAAAATTTAACAGTCAAAAGTCTGCTCTTGTAAAAGACATAACTTATGAAGAATATATTTTCAAATTCGTTATTATCGAAGCCTGTTTCAAAGATTGGTTGTAAGTAAAACTGACAAAAAATATATCAATGATTATTCTTTTAAGAAATGTATATTTTATATTTTATTTATAGACACGTCCGAAAAATTATAACAATAATACGACCATTGCTTCAGCACTGCTACAAGGCTGGCAACCTTTTAGTTTAAACACTAGTCAAAATGTTTACTAACATTATTACTAAGAAGGCCAGGGAGTAATCTTTCAATAGCTCTACCGTCAATTGTTGAAATTCCTTTAATTAATTCCTCAATTAAATTTATTTCTAAAATCAGTTAGATTTTTTTTT
>NW_027115534.1:21047-37016 GCF_000696795.3 Halyomorpha halys
AATCATATTTTTCGTGTCGATATCACTAAAGTTTTTTAATATTGTAAACTTTTAACCTTTTAACGTTTTTTAATGTTGTAAAACTTTTAACGAACACTGAACGCGATTTCATCTATATTTTAATATAAAAAAGTCATAACGGATGAAAGGAGAAAAATCAAAACTAAAACATACAAAGTCATATTTTGGAAGTTTATTCGTGTTCTGAAAGAAAAAGAACTAACATAAAGAAATCAGGAAATTAACAGCACTAGACAACAGTCGTTGAACATCTTCAAAACTGAAAAAGGAATTTTTTTAGAATATTTTTTAGAAAATAAGTCGTTGCTAAGCATTCTTTTTTGGTTGTTTCTGTTTATTATAACTATTATTTATTTTTTTATCTGAAAAACCACTGAACTATATTTGATTGAAGTCACTTGGTCCATTTTTACACAAACATGACTATCAAAATTATTTAAACACATTTTCACAATCGAAATATTGAGAATTTTGACTTTTGGAATAATTTTATACCAAATGAAACGATTTTTATTTCGTATTCTTTACGAACAAGCTCTTTATATTTTTAGTAGTAACATGTCGTAATTTTAACTATATAGAGTATTTATTATTTCTATTTATTTTGTGAATGTAGTACAGGATAAAAATGACTTGGACGAAAATTAAGAGCTCTAAGCAATCACATAAGTAAATATAACATTTATGAATAACAACTTGTGAATTATTATTTATTTCATAATAATTAACCGAAGTTATGAGAATTGTTTTCTAATAATAAAAAATCATTGAAAATTATATAACAATAAGAAAAAAATACGACTATTAAAATAAAAATAAAATGAAAATTAATTTTGTTTCTTTTTAATTCATTATTCACCAGCATATAAAAACAAAATGGAATAAGAATTTATCTCAAAGTGAATATCCTTCTATCAAAGCTCATTACACTGCCACACCTACAGATTGTCGCGGAGCAATCATAGATTTGTCAATCTTCACGCTACAGTGACAGGACAGCTAGGCCATCAACAGATTGAGGCCGTCTTCACTACTCCCGTAACTCAAGTCTCAAAACAATTTGTATATTACAGCAGGTTTTAAAAATGAATACATAATTTTTAAAAATGTACAATTTTGAAATTGATTTTGAACTATTCTAAGTATTGTAAAATCATTTCTGCAATGCCTTCAGTTCAACATAATTCTACATTTTTGAAGTGAAACTTCTTTCGGCGGATTAGAGAAAATTGGCCTGGATAAGAATATTCTTCTCAATAAATAAGTCTAAATTATTACGGATAATACCCCCAATGCTAAGACCTGATTTAAAAAAAAAATGTAATTTAAGTAGTGAATAAAAAAATAATTTCTATTACCAAAAACAAATTAATTTTTCTTATAACCCTAAAACTATACATCTCTTGGAACATTACAGCTACTCATTTGAAAGACAGTGAAGTTCTCTAAAATACAAAATTTAAATTATCTAAATCTCACTAATATTAGCAAAGATTTGTACTTTGGATTGATGTTTATTTCGTAAATATTCTGTGGTGGTTTCCTCATCTTAACATATCAAAGAACAAGTACTTGGTCACAATGATATTGATATCAAAATATTGATCACTATATCTCAAAATCGACAATATTTTTGAAACTGAAATAATTATGGTGAGTATTCTTATGCTTTATGTGGAATTCGGAGAAAGAAGCTAAGATTACTAATTGTAAATGGTTTCAAAGAAATTATTTAAAAAAAAAAAAAAATTATTTTTCTTTCTCATTTATAATTAATCAGCACAACATAGGTGTTACGTCCAAACAATATTGTTTAATTCATCTCTTTAAATACATATATACGCCCTATCTGGTATCCATTATTTTTATTTTTAATTATTAAATTAATAATATCCATTGTGTGATAAATGAGATAGGAAAAGAGACGAATATACAAGGGTGCCTTTAAAGAATAATTCATCTCTTTAAATAAATATCATAAATCCACCAGGATTGATTGATGAAGAATTCAAGTTAAAATTGAACTCTGATAAAGACCAGTCTACAACCAGATCACTAACATCAACGCAATATTTACTTCTTTTCAGAAATTTTAAATTATTTGTATCGTACTCTAGCTATGATAAACCCATAATTTCTTCCTTCAGTATGAATTAATGGAAATTGATGAATACATAAGATATTTCATTTAACAAAAAGAGACTTTCCTGGACCAATATGTTGTATGTTCTTTTTTTCTCAATATAATTATAATTATTAGTCCTATCAATAGAATTGAAAAGAAAGAAAATAATGATTGTAATATGTTTTTTGACTCATTACAAACTTTTAAATAGAAAACTAAAATTAAAAGTTTTTTTTTTAACGAGCAATTGATTTTTCTGTAATACAGATATTTTAAATTGATCATCTATACTATAAAGTATTTTAAAAGTTAATATTTATACCCCATTTATGTTATTATATTATTGAGTTTTTATGTATGTTTTGAATCACTTCTGTTTAAATTATTTATATGCTTTAAAGTTCTTTTATGTCTTAAATTAAATTAAGTTACTTTTTATATATGTTTTATTAGTTTTGCTGCATCTTTTTATTAGTTATTTGTTATATTCAATATCTAATTTGTTATTAGAACTTTGGTCTTAATGTTATAATAAATCGATTTTTCAACTAGAAACTAAAAAAATTGCAATTATATCTGTGATCTTGACCATCTATATATATGTCTCTCTTTATCTACAAACATACGCATGTTCGGAGTACACATCCATTTCCTTCAAGCGTATGCGTCGGGGGGTTTAACGACTGGCGACACATGAAGGTGTGTCCATAGTTACCTTCTAAGAACTTGCGTCACGAGCCGGATCTCGGATGTAACTTTCTTTCGCACTTTTTCATTCATCAATGAATCAAATATATAAAAGGAATACATTAGAGAAAGATATTCCAACACATTTCTAGTCCAAAACAACGGTCTGTCATGATATTATTTTATTTTTTATTTAATATTCAAGATTAAATGATCAAAACGATTAAAAGAGATTCCAACTTGTTTGTGTTACCAATTTTTTTTCCCTAGTGACAGAAAAATCGTGAATTAATTACAATTTTAAAAGGGATTCTGAACAGGATTTCACTAAGGTTTTGAAGAAATTAACAAAAGTCAATCAAAAGATTTGGAATTTTGGACCTACCACAACGTCTCCATTGAAAAATTTATATTTTTAAAAATTATTTTACCTAATAATTTCATCTCTATGAAAATGGTCTTGCAATTAGTGAATGTAGAATGTTAATAAATGCACATGAACGTAGAGAAAATTCGGAAGAAATTTTAGAAGAAAAAAATTAGATCTATATTCCAAATATTTAGTAAACGTCATTATTTCTCAAATTAAATTTAAATTTTATGCTCATTAAATATGCTGACTGAGTTACCCCCATTGTAAAACATTTAGGTCTGAAATTCAAAACACTAAACGTCGGTTTATTAAAATTCGCTTTTCAATTTTTTCTGCATTTTTTTTTCAAATTTATTTTGTTTAGAAATTGTCTAACACCTGTAATACAGAAAAAGTAAAAAAAAAAAAAAAATGTAGTAAATATTTCAGAAATGACCAATCATTTAAACAGACATATTCTGATTTCTCGCTAATTCATTGCCCAGTTGCCCAGAAGGAAAACACGCAGCCAGAACAATAATATAACATAATAATACGCACAGACAATAATATTCAATCCTTATTGCAACTCTATACCTTATTGTTATACTTACTATCTTATAATTACTTAACACGATTTTTTGGCGACTTGAAAGTTTTAGATTCAGTAAAATCCAATATTTAATAAAGGTTAAATTAGGAGCATGTTATATAACAACTACATTCACCTTCTAATTTAACCAATGATGAAAAATGGCCTATTTATTTGTTCCTTGTTACCATAAATTAAGAGGACTTATCCTCATTTGAGAAAAAAAATGAAGAATCGTTTGCTTCCAATATTTAACCTATGTTGAAGTAATCAACTTTAAAACTTATTAATATATACGTACAAATTCACTAATTCAGTGATGGGTTGTTACGCCATTTAGGTATTTATGTGAGGTCAATTTATTTAAAAGATATATCGTTATTATGATTATTAATTGGAAAAACTTTATTAATATTGGTGTCATTTGTAGACATTTTATTATAATTACAAGGAGGGAAGCCTACGGTCGACAAACTACCATTTTATAAATTACACAACTATTCATTCAGTTACACTACTCATTGCTCAAATTGTATATTGATGTAAAATAAAGTATTACACGGTGATCAGTAATATTTTTTTTAAATACTAGAGAGATTATATATAGATGAAGTTTTATTATGCCATAACAGGATGAGCTCTTTGCTAAGGATTTATAATGTATGAGCAATAAAAAATTAAACTATATAGCTTTATATGTAGCATATGTTACTGGAAATGAATAAAATCCTTTATACTAAGCTTAGCAATATTCACATCTCCAGCGTCCATACTGATTATAATTTATACGTAGGTTGTCCAGAACTTTTGTTTTAAACAGCGCGTTATTTTCCCTGATAACTTCCTAAAGATAATGTTTCTGAAGTGGTCATTTGGTTCTATTACATGGTATTTTTTCCCTAAATGTTCGCCTTATCTCCTTTGTGCTTTGTAGTTTTTATCTTGTAAAATTATAGAACTTTGTTCTTATGTTTTTTTTTCTTTCAACACGATAATATAAAACTCTCATATAAAATTCATTAGATACATTCACTAATCTCCAACGTTTCTAGTTAGCAATGTTTTGCAATGTATTTTATTTGACGACACTTGAAATATAAAATATAAGAGAGGGAGAACAATTGTTGAAATTTAAATCTGATTTAAAGTTGAAAGAAACCATTAGGAACCATTAAACTTAAAGGAGCTCAAAATTATTGAAAATATCAACATTCATTACATTACATTTTTATTTTAGGTTTTCTGAAAAATAATTGAGAACTTTTCATTTTTTATGTATATCATAATTTTATGTATATCATAACATTTTACAACAAAAATGTAAAAGATGTAATATGTAAAATTAAATGGGTGAAACATGGACGAAAATAATCAATTATAACATTTATAAAAAAATGAAAAAACGAGGAAATATTTAAAATAAAATTGGTTTAAAATTTGGTGGTATTATTGATAAAAACATTACTACATTTTCCTAGAAATCATAAACATGTATATAAAAGCTGTAGGAAAAATGTTTAAAACATAAAAATCTCATCCCCATTTATAATCTATTCTAGTTTAAGTAGACAAATTATTTTATCGCTCTTAAAAAGAAGATTCTATATTCGGAAGCCTAATTGAAATGGGGTCATTAAAAATTATGAATTATAATTAATTCAAAAGTTATAAGTAATATTAAACGTAGGCTGCTACTAAAACCACCTTCATCCAAGAAGCAGTGAATAACATATTTTCAAAAGAATAATTGAGATTTATTTTTAAAATGCTCAAAATAAAAAAAACTATAACATAAAATCCCACATAAAAATCTCTCAACATAAACCGGTATATAGTATAAAATAAAAAACGTAATCTTACACAGGACCATTTATTATAATTCTAAAAAGCAACAACTATATTTAAAAAATGATTAAATTAAAAAAAAAAACCAAAATAGATCTTTTACGAGATCCCATATAACTTTGGCAATTTCCTTATCATTATTTTTGGAATACCAAATTAAATTTTCCACTTAAATATAATATTCAGTAAATATAATATTTTTTTATTCTATTGTTTATTTATTTATGTTCCTAGTTTCTACTTCCTGTAACTTATTATATTTTTACTGGCTTCGTGTGTATTTATCTTTTTTTATTCAATTTTCTAATTTCTAATTTTTTTAATTTTCATTGTTCTGATCGAATTAATATTATTATTTTATCTCCTTTAATTAGTGCGTTGGTTTCCATTTTCTTTGTGTTGAGTTTATTATTTATCTTTTTCATTCTTTATTTTATAATTCTTATCCACTTATTAATTATCTATCTGTGAATACACTGATTGTATGATGCATTACAACATTATTATAATCATTATTGTTTTAAAGATTTATAGTTTATACCCATGTAAACAGGAAAAACATAATAAATCACATAAATTAGAAACTAGGATCGAAAATAAGACCAACATTAGAACTTAAAGAAATATACTAAATTTACTAGCACTAGGAGAAAATTTAATGTTAAATTTACATAGATTTTTAAAAAATACATGAAGTGAGCATTTGATTTTAATTATATAAATCTAATTTAAAAATATACAGGAAGTAGGTTCTTCCTTTAACTTAATATATCTGATCACTTAATCTATAAAAAAATCAATTAATCAAATAATTTTTTAAAGTTTTGAGAAAAATTGTAACCAAGAGTAGTTTTAGAGTTTTTTAGTTCACAGTGTCACCAATTTATTGATCCACAAAAATTATTACCTTCCAAAAATTATTACATTATATCAATCATGCCAGAATACATTATTATGATCCTTAATACCAAGGATTTTTTTAATTTGAAACTGCATACAAAACAAAAATACTTGAGCTACTCTATTTAGTAAAAAAAAATCTTATCAATTCCTGTAATTAATCTGCAAAGAAAACTGACGCTGATAAGGAACGAATTCCCAAAACCACTAGGCTATTTATCACCATTGTATTTTATAAGATAAAAAATGTATTTAAATACCATTTTATAATAAAATTAAGTTAATTTAATCTTAATTATATATTGTTAGGAATATTTTTGTCAGGAAATATACGTATCGAACAATGAAAAAAAAATAACGGAATCCGTTTGCATTATGTGATAAATGATAATATTGAGTGCTTCTTACAAACAGCAAAGTGGTCAAGGATCAGTAAAATAAAACAGTTAAAGTTTAAAGCAAATTAAAAATTCCTGTCAAATAAAATTGTTGAAATTCCAATGCGTTTAATTCACAACATAGCTTCCTATACTAGTGTATGTTTAATTTTAATATAGAGATTAAACTCCTCATTCATTGAATAGATGTTTTTATAAATAAACGAACATTTCTTAAGCATTAACGTAGTATTTATTTCATATTAAACTTTTTTAATAATTAAAAATACTCAATAACTTCTCAATAAACAACTTATAAGGATCTATAGAAGTAATAACCTATGACGTACAAACAGTAATAATAATTAATAAGTGTTTATTCTTTATAATTTGACAGATATTAGACTCTAAATTAATTAATAAGTACCTGATATAACTGCCCATATATTGAAAAGGGACCACCGTAGACACACAAACACCACACAGTATACACAATCAAAGATTTGTGTATATACACACCGATGTATACACAAAATCTAGACGCATAAATTCTCACTACGACGCCTGATGAAGCAGAACGATCACTGAGGCTATGATATTTTTCTGTCGCCGGCGGGATAACTTCGGATGTCTTCGGTTACGATCGGTATTCTCCGACTCCAAGCCTTAACATTTTGACAAGTGCTTATCAAATGAAAAATAAATAAAACATCATTATAATAACAATAAATGGATATTTAAAATGAAATTTTAATTAATTGCATTTGTACATACATAAATAAATACATTAAATTTATTAACAGTAAGTTTATGAACATACAGGGTAGATCAGAATTAAAATTTTAAGATAATAAATGTATTTAAATATTTTAGATGCTTAAACGGTCAGTCATAACAAAAAATCTGAACGTCAATTTAAATTTATCATAAGTTAAAATATTTGTATTAATATTTTGTGTTCATACATGGTAATTGAACAAAAAAAAACGTACTACAACGGGGTTCAGTACCTGGCAAAGAAGTACAGTTTCAAAACCATTTACTAAAGGTAATTGATAACTATTAAATAGGTCATTATTTATAACTTTTATTCTAATGATCTAGTTTATTATTGTTAATAATATTATCTTGGTAACTGAAAACTGTTAATGGGTTAAAAAGACAAAAACATAAAAATAATTGCTTGAAAAAAAAAATCGAAAACCAGACTATGATTTTCATGAACTTAACTATTACAATTCTTAAACCATTGTAATTTAATGTTTAAAATAAATAAATAAAAATTTGTAAAGGAGCACATGTTCTTTTTAAGCAAGCCTTTAATAAATTTACAAATAATGTGACTCTAATTCCTCATCTTTGGTATTGTTAAAGGGCAAATGAATTTTAGGATATTGAATTCAGTTTCAAACTGTATAAAAAGATTTTAAAAATTATTAATGCCCAGATTAAATGCTCATCAGTCAAGACAAGACATGACATGACAGAAAAAATGACACAAGAAACTTTAATCATAAGATTAGGGCAAAATAAAGCCTGTAGAAGCCTCAGGCAAGGGGAATCTTGGCTAAGAAAATATAAGCTCGTTTCTTATGAAATTGTTTTTAAAATCCTAGTGAAATTGTTTTTTCTTTAGAAAATAAACCTAAAATCTCTAGAAAGCAGATTATAATAGCTTTAGCTCATTTTGCACAAGATCTGTGGAGCCTTTTGCAGGTATGGAGCCCATAGACAGTTGCCTAAATTGCCTATTAAGTTTATCGAACAGTTATGAAAAAGATGTAAAATGAAGTTGTAATGAGAGCATTTATGATTTGGAGGATGAAAAAAAAAAAAAAGAGTTGAAAATATTAGTTATTAGTTTATTGTAAAAAAAATAGGAGGCCGTAAGTAAAAACATAATGAAAAATTTATTTTAAGTATTATCAAAGAAGTTTTTTTCTCACAATTAACTTAAAAAACATTTGAATATTTGCAAGTACTTCCAAAATGATAATACTAGTAATAAAATTATGGTACTTTTAAAAGAATTTTTATTTAAAATAAAAATATAACATAGTTTTGTACAATTTCATTTTGTTGGCTCAATAAAATAGTATAATTATATACTATTTGAGTTTTTTTTTACCGCACCCGGACCATATTCCATTCAATTTCATTCTATACATTACAATCAGAACAAGCCTAACCATATGTATGAACTGTTAATGCTTATGGCATTAACTTGAGTCAGATGGTGAATGAAAGGAATAATGCGTAGAATAATTTATGAGACAAAAGTTTACAATGATTAAAGCTCTTCTAAATCAAATCACTAATTAGTGTTTGTTTCTCATTAATATCAAATGCAATACAGATTACACATATATAAGCTAACCTTTCATGATCTTATTGTTAAGCTCATATTATAATAATAACTAAGCAAAACAAAATTATATAGTGAAATTTATTCATAAAAATTAGACCTTGTTAATTATAATATTTTTAAGAAAGATACTATGAAGATAAAAAAATCATCAAAACTTCAACTCTGTCATGATCATTGTCCTGTTATTGAAAAAATATTTATCTAAACCTAGTTCAATGATTCATTTATTAACCTCATAATTTCTCAGAGGTTAAAAAAACTTTTTGATGTAAAAAACGCCTATGCTCAAATGCACCCAATAAATTTTATAAAAAATAGTAGAAACCAGTTTTTAGATTTAATATTTTCTACCAATAAGTGCATAGAAGTAAATAAGGCAGTAAAACCAGTTTTTAAGATAGAAGTATGTTGTCCTCACTTGGATTTTACTTATAGTAGTTATTGTGACTAGCACAGTTATTGACTTTTGAACTTCGATTTTCATGCAATGCTTCAGGTACATTTTCTAATCTCTTGAAACTTAGTTAGTTTAAACCAATTTTCAAAAGAGGTGACAAATCTGACACAAAGCTCTATAGACCCATTTGTATCCAACCTGCTATGAATACCTCTCATAAATTGCGAAGCCAGGATAATTGCTGAACGTAATTACAAAAGTACATACATATATTAAATAAAATTATTTGAGTCCTTCAAAACTATTATAATTATTGAATTCTTTTTCAGAGGCTTTCGTGTTTAACAGTTTAACAACTATATAATTTTATATTTATAAAATATTGTTACCACAAATTATATAAAATATAATAAGGGGAGGTATTGGGTAATATGATAGTATATAAACTACATAAAGGAACAAAGTTTTTATTTACATTTAAGAAATTATTTCAATAAAAATGATATGAATAAATGAAATTATAAAATGATTGATTGATCCAGATAAATATGGTTTGTCATAAGATATTAATTACATTTATAACTTATTACTTAATATGTCTATGAATAGCTGCTGAGTTCGTTGATGCATGTTGTGGTGTGTCGTGACATCTTAGCCATGGCTTCCAGGTCCGAATTGCTGTCCAGGTCTGATTAGCTGTTCTTAGGACTTCTTCTCATTGAAGTCCTGTCTGTTCGGTCAACCTTCTTCTAGATTAGTCTGCCCTCTTCTCTCTTCACTTTTCAGTCCTCTTCCCTTTCCCTCCGTCGTATAGGGGTGTCCGGGTGTTAACCTTTTGGAAACTATTTTCTCATTTTCTATCATTAGCCACTCCCAAGAACAATAAGTAACAAAGGCAACAAGTGTTTGGCACAAGTATTGTATATAAACTATATTTGACTTTCCTCTCAAAAACTGACTAATGGATTTTGACCCTTAAATAACTGGTATCCATTATATCTGCTGGGAAAGGTGTCCCTATGTTGACAGGTGTCCTTCCTAGGACAGATATCGGCACATTATGTTGGTAAGTGACAAATACTTTTATGATTTCAAGAGAGTTCTAACATATCAAACCTATAACTACCTATTGCTTAAAACTAATTTTAATTTACTCCCAAAATTTTGATTTAAATTTATTGATTTTACCTCCAACAACATGGCTTTCAGAAAGGAAGACTTTCTAGTACTAATCTGCTAACATTTCAAAATTTTATTATCAGATCATTAGCTCTTTCTAGGATTGTTAAACCACTAGAAGATTGTAAATAACTTCAAAATGATCTTAACCATCATGGAAACTGTCGCAACCACAATAAAATTAATTTTAATATAGATAAATGCAAAGTAGTATCTTTTTTTCAACATACATTGTTCTACTTTTTTCTAATATAAACTATCCAGTTTACCCCTGAGTAGAGTGCAATCAATCAAAGGTTTAGGGGTACTATTTAATTATAATTTAAATTTTCAAAATCATGTTTCAGCCATAGTTAAAAAGGTCAATTAGATCCTTGGTTTTATTAATAGAACCAAACTGAATTTCAAATCTACATACCCTCTACTGCAACTTTATCTGCCTATGGCCTATCAAATTTTGAGTAAAACACCAAATGACTTTACTTGAAATTACTGGTCTTGGTTCATTATGATAATTTCAAACAAATTTCAATTATAATAACTTGTTACTCTTGTACTTTTTAAAATAAATATTTATAATGAACTAAAAAATTGTTTGAGGTGTAGATAGTTGACCGTAGATTAATGCTTGAAGAAGTTTGTCGGGGGGTGCGGTCAGCAAAGAACAACATAAATAAACAAAACCATATTTAAGCTTAAACTTCTTCAAGCATTAATCTACGGTCAACTATCTACACCTCAATATGAATCCAGTAACACGGGGCCAACGACGTGATAACAACCATCTACATACACGTCACTACACCAGAAGATACAACACATCTAGATCTCATCAACAGCAATCACATTCACCACTTCATAACACTTCACGGCGCCATTTTGCTACCCCTTCTCATCAAAATCCTTCAACTCAGCCCTCTACTGCTCTTCAAGCTTATTCAACTCAGCCTGTCACATCTCATCAGTCTCCGACCTCCTCTCTCAGCAATGATTCTTCTGCCTGGCATAAAATAAATAAATATGGTTTTGTTTATTTATGTTGTTCTTTGCTGACCGCACCCCCCGACAAACTTCAAGTAAAAAATTTTTTTGTTTTTATCTATGTATTGTTTTGTATTAATAATTTCTAATTATATATTATATAATGTTATATACTACATTTCAACTGTAGGCTTTAAATTTTAATTTATATCATATTTATGTAAATACTTGTATTTATATTAATGTAGATAATTTGTACTTTTTATGTATATGTAACTGGGTTTATCTCATAAAAATAAATAATATAGTAATATTAATTTTACTAACAAAATATTTTAAATTCTTTTAAAAATCAATATTGACAATTCTAGCATTCTGCAAATTAATGAGTTATCATGATATTTTGATCATTTCTCATAATTGTTTTGCTTTCTATTTTACAGGACCATAAATACTGATTAAAAATCCACCACTGTATATTGTAAAAACTTAATAGTGAATAATAGGTTGTCAAGAAATCAATTAGTAATTTTTATAAATTACATAATAATAATAATAAATTATTGATTGATCCTGACTTTTTAGGACCAATACAATGGGATATTTGAAACGGAAGAAAATCTTAAGATAAAGAGGTATCCTAAACAAGTTCAAGGATCATTAAGCTGCACAGATGATTCTAGAGAAAAGGAAAAGACGGAAATTGTTCTAGAAAAAAATAAGAAACATCAGATATCAAGAAGAAGAAGAAAGAGAAGCCTGGTGAGATTGAAGAAAGGTTACAAAAATTAAAAGCTTTAATGGTGATCCGGAAATTTCTTTCAAAGATAAAGAAATATTACAAGATATCAACACAGAAAAACTAGACCAAAAGATGAAAACACTTTTTATTGAAGATTTTGATACCGAAAAAGATGAAAAACACCCTAGATTAAATTCAGATCAATATAATTGGGACAATGATGAAAAAATGTGGATTTGGGAAGTAGATAATTTAGAAGACAAAAGTAAGAAATATACTGGTACTAAAAAGAAGAAGAAACCCAGAGAGAAAAAGGGATTTAGTGATCCATCGAATACTGTTAAACCTTATGTTGATCCAAATGTTCATAATAACTTCAAAAATTCTGACTATGAGAAGTCCAGATGTAGTATAAAGACGAGAAGTTCGAATCATCTACAGTTGGAGATGTTTAAACCTAGGACTCAAAGAAGTGATTGTAAAACATTAAATAAAAAAATTGTAACTTGAAGATTTTTATTGTTTTTGTGTGCACAAAACTAATATTGAAATTTAAAAATTATTTTGTTAATGTATGTAAAGTATTGTAAATTGAAAATTCTGTTAATTCTGTTTTTGTTACATAAATTATATAAAACTAAATTAAAGAAAAAATGAATATTCAAGAGGGTGTGTTTAATTGTGATATAAAAATTCATTTTTTATTGTATACAAGTCATTCTGTAACAAACTGTGAATATATCGATTGTAGTTCACTAGCCATTATGTTCTATGTTGTGATCACTTCAAAGATAGTGTTCTTTGTTCTTACCACACTTTAAATGTTTTATGTTATATAACCTTAACAAATAAAACAGTACAAACATTTTATTTTTGTCCAAATGGCTCAACACTTCTAAGTTCGAATATACTCTCTCAACTTAAAATCAGTGAACCACATAAAACTAATCAATATTGTACTTTAAATAAGAATTAAAATAAATAAAAACTGAAGTCTTTCAATTTCTTTAAATTTCAATTTGCATTGTTAGGAGAGGATGTATTCATTGAGATGCAAGTCAAGTTTAGGATAACTCTATTCTGTCTGTACGCTAGTCTTTAAGCTGAAACGGACATAAACTATGCAGTACTAGAAATATCTCTTTACAAAGATGCTACAGAAAGAAACATATAAAATATGAAATTTACTGACAATTCAGAAGTAGATGAGAAAAAATACATAAATTTTGATGTTACTATTTTTGTATATTCTAAGGGATGTATGAATCCTTTATTTTCACTTAAATGTAAAGTTATCTCACATAGAACAAAGTACTAGTTTGTTTGTTTAATTTTTATTTTACTTTAATTCAATAATTAATGTCGTTATGAATATTTTAGTATTTTCTCTTCTGTTTATTACCGGAGTTAATAACTTAGTTCAATGTAATATAAGATTTAGAATCTAAAGAGGTATTTGTTATCTGTTAAATAATCAAATCTCATTCATTTCTATAACCATATATTTTCCTCAATGAGAACTAATTAGGAGCTGATTATCTTTAAATCTTTTTTATTTTTAAAACCCATTACATTATATACAACTAATATGATTTTAATTTAATTTTTTGTTCATATTTTAATATTAATATTACTTTTACCAATCATTCTAATCTTTTCTATGGTTACTTTCAAGTTTAAATATTTTCATTTAGAGAAAATTATTCATACTAACAAGTAGGTATGTACTATTGTTACTTTTGAAGGATTATATTTTATTTAGATACTAGTTATTTCATTTTTCCTTCAAATTCAGTTATATTTAAACATAATGTTAAGTAAAATCATGAGGCCACTTGGATACTTAAGTTAAATTAATTTTACCAGCCCATGAAAAACACTTTGTTTAGCTAAGTTTGATTTTTTGAACTATCATTGACACAACAAAATGTCTACTTTACACAAAAAAAAGGTTCAAATAAAAGTTATCAGCTCAGGATTACCTAAAAATAAAGGTTCTGTTACATTTTAAGCTAAAACTTACTATAGCTCCCAACAGAGGGTCAAACTCCATGGAATACTTGGTACTTAAAAAAACAAAACATGCTTATTGAGAAGATTATTAAAATAAATTGGTATTTCTTATATATTTTGAAATATTTACAACCGTTAATAAATGGTAAATAACAAAAAAAAGTAATACATGACTTTTATTAATATTTTACAGCTTTGTAAACCATGTAACCATATTGATTTTTTAAGATTTCAAATAAATTTCTAAAGGTTATACAATGTTTTAAGGAATCATTTTAGAATTCTCAACTCTAAAGATTTGAATCTGGGCTAGACAGGTTGGAATGTATTACACAGTGGACCATCGAGAATAAATCTCGACATTACTTTATCAAGAATAGGTTTGCTATGACCAGTATCATTGCTGCCTTAGATGAAACACTTAAGGATACTAAACCCCACATAAAGTTTAATATAAATTATTTCTGTGAAAAAAATACTAATTCTCCAGTTATACTTCTAATTTATAAATAACTGTTTTACATCAACATTTTGGAGTTCTTCTCTATACTTGGGATGCTTGATTTTTTCATTTATTTTCTATCCATTTCAGAATAATTCCATCCATATTCCTCCATAAATATCATTCTGTCAAAAAGGTAATAACTACTGTTTTAATACATTAATTTCTGAGGAGTTTCTTGGTTCAATGTCACTCTAGGTCTTTCTGAGATATCTTTTTTCCTTTCCTTCTCCCTACTACCATTGCTGCCATAAGCAGCAGTGGAGGTATCAATAGCTATTATAAAAAGTATTGGAAAACCTAAAGAAATGTTTTTATTCCATTATTTAGGCTAAAATATAGGAGGTATTGGTAAATGAAACAAGTGAATTACCAGATCATAAACTATATTTTAATTTTTATAAAAAAAAAAAAAATAGTTCAATATCAGCAAATACAAAGTTAAATTATTCAAAATTACAATTATATAAACATTTATAGGTCAAGAAATGGTAGCAAATTGTTAGTTTCTTGACTTCCTCATCATAAAAAACGCCAATAATACTCTATCCACTGATTGGTACACAAAATCAACTTACTCAGGAAGACTTTTAAATTATCACTCCCAACATCCTTACCATCAAAAACTAAACACAGCCAAAAATCGTATTCATCGTGGTTTTTCTCTCTCGGATTCCCAATTTTATGACAATAACTATCTCTGCATTAAACAAATTCTCTTAAACAACAACTTCCCTCCAAAAATCATCGACAAACTCTTTTACAATTATAAAAACCGTACCCCATCTACACAAAATTCTCTGCAATCTTTTTCCATCCCCCTATACAGATCATTACCTTACATACCCTTTCTTACAGACAACATTAAAAAACAATTACGTTCCTCCA
>NW_027115534.1:37641-41067 GCF_000696795.3 Halyomorpha halys
CATACTATTCCTTTTCAATTGTATATTACTCTAAATGTTGTTGTTATCTTTTGTTCTATAGCCCTGATGAAGACCTGAAACTCAGGTCGAAACGTCGGCATAAAATAAATAAATATAGTTTTGTTTATTTATGTTGTTCTTTGCTGACCGCACCCCCCGACAAACTTCTCCAATCATAAACAAAATTAATGTGTAAAAAGTAAACAGCCCTTTAAAATAACAAATTTTATAGAAAAAAACAAGGATTAATATTCTGTACCTTAATTTTTATTCAATGGCAGTCTGGTAGTATATTTAATCTAATTATTGGTAATAATATTTAATCTTTTATGTATCTGGGAAAATTTATTGCTATTTTTTCTCACAAGAAAAATTCATTTAGGAATTTTAAATATTTAATGGGGTCCATGATGTTCTTTACAGATTTGAATTTCTCCACTTCATCATGCCCCATCTCATTACAGATGCCCTCCTGTATTTAACAGAAGGAACCAAACTTAGCGAATTGTGCACTCCACTCACTTTTCTATATACATTTTCGCAGCCTCTTGAATGGAGAATATATAACATGTATGATAAGTCTGAGTGGCTACTAATATTGGCCTTAGTGTAAGTTAGTACGTTTTTCTTTCTGTTCAGCTCATTAACAAAGACTTTTCCTAAGGCAGATAGCCCACGTAATCCATTCTTTTAATATTATTTCTCATCATTCAACTGCTGATACTCCGACTGGTAGTCACTGACTACTTGGGAGCAAGTTTCATCCCACTCAACTGCTGACTTGCCTTTAATTTTTTAGAAATAGACCTTTAGTCATTACCAGTTTATAAACTTTTCGAAGTTTGGTTCGAAGTTCTGTAGTATAGGATTTGATCATATTGCACCAATTTATGATGTTTAAAACCATTACATAACTACACTTATAGATTTAACCAATTTCAAATATATTTTTAACAATCACTATTGAGCCTAATTATAATTTCTTTAATTCAATTGAAAATCCACTCTCTTTCTCCCTATTGTACTTAATAAACACAATAAAGTAAGTCAAGATTATAGTAACAAGATTCATCTAATAATTCGTATAATCTCTTCTTAGTTCCACTACATAATAAACAATTATTAGGTGTTCTAATAATGCTTAGTTATAAAATATTTAACACAATATTTATTAAGAAAGACAAACTTTATTCAAAATATATTTGGAATAACAAATATACCTTAGGATATATATAATTGATGCTGTTTAACAACAGAACTGTATGTCAATAGTGAAAAAATTTATCAATAAATAATACCACTCATGAATAAAATAAAATACTCAAAGTTTTTAAGTAATAAAAAAATTATAAACTAAAAATGATACATCAAATTATAAGGATTGACAGGCAAGGGGCCTAGGTTCATGTGTAATATCATAACAATAAAAAAATATCCTATCTAAGATTTTAAAATATCACTTTCCTCCCTTGTAATAATACAGTTATGGATTCCTTATTTGGATATATGCGAAATATTCCTGATAATAGCTAATATTTTCTTCCAATACTCTTGTTACTTTTGGCTTTTGGCATACTTATGATTTGAAAACTACACCCTATAAAACAAATGGAACCGTGAACAGGAAAAAACAATATTGAAAAATCAAATCCAGCGCCAACCGCCGAGCTTGTTTTCAGTTAGTATTTGCAAGGAGGTTATAGTTAGGTTTCTTCTCATTTATTTTTCTGTACTAAAAAATTATATTTATATTTATTAATATAAAACAGGCAATAGCTAAGTTATTTTTCTGTAATATTTTATTAATGTTTGTATTTACTATAGTTAATTTTAATAAGAAAATTATAATTAATCATAGAAACATTACTAACCATAGCTATCAAAATAGTCGTGGTAAACAGCTCTACAATACCCTTGCTGTTTCCAAGACCAGTAATTTTCCGGTTTTTTAAGTATTTGCCAGTTGGTAATTGATTATTTTAGGCAGCTTGTATACAGACCGCCTTATATGTGAAAACCATCTACCTTACTCACTTTAAGCAGTCCTTTTAGATTTGTTGACAGCATCGAAGTTGTAAGTTAATCTATATTACATTATGCACTTATCAATAAACCGCTAGTGAATGTTGATTCAGTTGTGTAAGAATATAAGATAGATTTTAATATTCGGTAAAATAGGACAAAACCACAAGTCATTTTATACAAAATTGTTTTACGTTATCTTTTATGACTTTTAAAAATCATTTCACTCTTTGATATTTTTGAGGTGTAGATAGTTGACCGTAGATAAATGCTTGAAGAAGTTTGTCGGGGGGTGCGGTCAGCAAAGAACAACATAAATAAACAAAACCATATTTATTTATTTTATGCCGACGTTTCGACCTGAGTTTCAGGTCTTCATCAGGGCTATAGAACAAAAGAGATAACCAAATTATCAGGTTATCTCTTTTGTTCTATAGCCTTGATGAAGACCTGAAACTCAGGTCGAAACGTCGGCATAAAATAAATGAATATGGTTTTGTTTATTTATGTTGTTCTTTGCTGACCGCACCCCCCGACAAACTTCTTCAAGCTTTGATATTTTTGTTAAAGTGGAAACCTCTTAATAACCTGAAATTATTGCTTGATTAATCACCGTTCAAATTTAATACAAATAATTCTTTAATATTTCGATGTTCTTCTATTAAAAAAGAATATGCATTCAAAATAATTATTTATGCTTAAATCATGTTTCTTGGCTCAATAATATTGGGATAAAAAAAAAACTTGATTAAGTATATAATATTGAATAGTTATCCTTTGCTTTTGTTGTGCATAATTTAATACTGAAGGCAGGAAGATAATTCAGTCTAGACGCACTCCTCTGGAAGGTGAAAAAATCATTTTTTTCTTCATACTCAATAGGCTGTTTTGTTATATCTTTAATTGAAGAAATAGCTACTGATGCTGCTAGTTTATTTGCTTTTTTTTAAATATAATTTTAAGGCATCATTGTAGGTCATTGTGGGTTATTATTGCATTAATTGTGATTGAAATTTTGAATTAATTATAAAATTGTGAATTGAATTCATTTAAATGTGAAACTACTGCAACATGGGAATCTGTGGTGAAATTTGACTAAATTTCATGGTAGAATTTGGAATGGTGGAGAAACTCAAAAAGTTATCCACAGTTTCTTTGTTACCCTGCAAGAAGGAATGGAAATCCGCTGGTAAACCATATGAAGATTTGAGGGAGTCATATGCTGTGTTTAGCGATCCGCAAGTTAGGCATACAATCGCTGGACCTATTCGAAGGCGCGTCAAAATCACTTCCTCTCTGCGCACATTTCTAGTTGATGATGTCCAAGGTATGGCGACACTTTTGATCACCCTTAATTTATTATCAGTAACATTGCTTTGCTGCCTTATTAGCCAGTTCGTTGCC
>NW_027115534.1:41204-45114 GCF_000696795.3 Halyomorpha halys
TTTTTTTTTGTAGGATGATAAACATTTAAGCTTTTGTAGAATGCAACAATTTCAGCTGTGTAGCTCTACATATCGGAGACAGAGAGAATAGGTACTGTCGATCATTGCACATAATCGAGGCACCCACACCTAAGGAGTTCTTGAAGCCGTCAGTATAAATGAAGTCAGCATCACCTGTCTTACAGTCTAAGAAATTCATATTTATACCGATATGGCGGAGGGATAGGAAATAATACCTAAAGATATATTTTTATTTCCATCAATAGGTCGCGCATTCACTTGCAAACGCCTCGAATGAACACCCGTGCCCCCGACCATACGGGCGAACGTGAGGAACGAGGCAATTTGAGCACATCCGAACAGAAAATCCAATCTGTTCTGAGAACTGTGAAGAACTGATCTGATGGCTAAATATTGAATCTACTTCCAATGATGAACCGAAATTTTGCCCTCACCAGTTTTTTAAATAAAATTTAAAATATTTATTTCAGTCATTGAAAAAGAGAATAGGAACGGCGGTGGCATTTCAAACTATATCAAGAGATGTAAACTTTTTTATTTGCTAATAAAAATAGTGGAACAGACAAAACCTTTACGAGAATACCACCTGAGGATTTTCTATTTATATTGAATAGAATCCTTATATTATCATTTTATTCTTATTACACTTTATATTTTTTTAAAAATTACAATTGCCTTTAGGTCAAAACATTTCGAGATAAAAACACAATGGTTAGTCCGTATGTATATTATGCAATCACCGATAGTGATGTAATAAATAGATCTTTCGTGGTAGAACATAGTAAGTACCATTTTGAAATTAAGAATACTTTTAAAATTTCTGTTTGGTACCTTTTTTGAGACATTTGTTATTTTCACCATTAGTTTTAGTTGTAGGGATTATTACGTTGTTGGTTAGAATTTGTGTGATATAGTGTATTATATATTTGCTAGTCCTTTATGTAATATTTTAAATTAGACTCGTTTAAGCCCATTAGGTGAAGGACACTTTGATGATTCGGTAGCCGAGGTTCTTATTCCCTCAAGTATATTCAATTCCTTGGAGTAATATATTCTCGAGATCAATAGGAGTTGATAATAAAAATAATAAAACAACATAATAATCGACCTGAGAAATTGACGACTAGGAAATGGGATTAATTGGTCATCTACGAGTACCTATTACTTTTACTTATTTGTAATAGTTGGATTTGAAATCACTTCCATTATTTTAAATACTTTAGTTAAATAGCAATTAATTATAATAAATATAAGAAGATGGTCAGGGTTGCGGTCAAAAAAAGAACAAATAGTTTATAACCATTTTTTAAACTATTTGTTCTTTTTTTGACCGCAACCCTGACCATCTTCTTATATTTAAATTTTTACGGTCAACTATATATACATGTATAAGTAATTAATTAGGTTTGGAATCCTTGTGAGAAGTAATTATTATTCTAGATATGTAGCCGTTTCAATCCGTTCATTTGTCATTCAAGTTATTATCCTGTAGGTTAGCTTCTTAAGTGTTGATTCTCTTATAAGGAGTCAAATATCTAGAATGGATCTTGTCTTTTACAATAAATTATAAAGCTTTGGAAATTTTCGATTCAGAGAGGGAAAAAAAATTTCTCTTCAAAAATGTGCACTAAGCTTGTCTACCTTCCGTAGTGTGGAAGTAAAAAAATAAAATGGATATTTACCAGAGTTCGGAGGTAGACGATTGAGTCCGTACACTAACCCTGGTTAGTATTATTTTAACACCTTCCCGATCCAGTGTAAAGGCGATTTTTATCGACTCAGTTAATTATATTTGTTATAATCAATTTTGGCCTTCAGATTACTACTTTTTCATTCCTTTTTTTAAATTCAGTGCAACTTGGATGTTCTATTTTAGACGCGTCGCTGTGAGGGGGTTTCAAGGATGACCAAGTAGAAATTCCTTTCACTTAGCATTTATTTTACCGACACGTTCCACTGCATGGAGAAAAAGCCGAAATACGAAAAACTCCGAGAAACACATGAGATTCTTTAACATAAAGTCTAAACTGACCCGTTTTTATATTATAAGCAAAAGTCTAATTATAAAGCTGGGTATAAATCCATTATAAATTCTTAGTATTTAAAAAAATATATATATACATATATTTATATGGTTTTCGGTTTTCAATGGTTGCTTTATTCTTTATTATTATTTGTTTATTAAAGAAACAGTGGAACAGTAATATACCGATTGGACATATTTCCAAATATATTTTTACAATTCAATTGCAGTCAACGTCTTTTAAACCATTTCTACTAACGCACAACTTTCGATTAAGATTGTTTAGGAAATAAAATAGTAGTAATTTCTGAGAGTTCATCTAATTCAGATTTTAAATGTTATTTTTTCGTGTTTTGCTACCGCATTCCATGAAAGATTTTCTCACTCTTTTCTTTTGTTGACAGCTCAAATCAATGGTCCTAACTATTTGTTTAAACAATCGTTTGTTGTAAACACTATTTGTTTCTAATAAAATGCCCTCAGACTCGCCCCCCCCCCAGTCATGTGCTAATTTTTTCCGCCCAAAAAAATTATGTTTTCAATAATCTACATCATACATTTTTTTCTTAAAAATACGAACAAATCGTTTATTTACTTTTCTAAAAAGATTAACCATTATTTCTAAACTAGGTTCACTCTTTATCACCTCATCACATCGATATGATTGCTATCACAGTTTCTTGTGACATTTAGTTACCAATGCCCTCAAGATTACCTTGAGTGTATTGGGCATTAGCACTGAAATAAAAAATATAATCTTATCAATGAACCTCTGCTTCTTTGGATTGCGGCGTCAACTGAGGGGCAACATCGTGTGTAGAACAGCTGAAACTCTTAAATTTGATTTTTGAAAAAAAGAAGCAAAAAACAAAAAGTTATTTAAATTTCGCTGCGCATTTTCGGAGGGATTTACATTGAGAGTAACAGGAGAAAAAAACGAACTAGCAAACACATGGTTTGTACAATGACCGTCATATGCAGGCCCTCCATATGTCAAGAATGCCTGACCTAAAAATTCGAAATAAGATTGTATCAGGAGCAATATGTGGAACTAGGAGGTCTGGAATACTGAAACTATTTTGGGAAAATTAAGTGGCCCATGATACCATGACAATCCTGGGTGTGCCTCAAGCTCATGCCAGGGGCCAGGGGCAACAAAAGCGTAGTAGTATTCTCAAAACATAAAAAAAAAAATTAAAATAGCTAATTAACAGTACATTCCAGCATTTACTTTTTACTCTATTTTCCTATTTTCCTTCATACTCAACCGCTCCAAGGATAATTGTGTGTCTATTTAGCTCGACGAGGGTGCCCTCAAATGTTTTTAGTCCCAAACAGGTGCTGTGTAAGACGAAAGGAAAAGAGGATAAAAGCTATTATGTTACAACGTTGACGATCCTCTAAAAACTTTTTTGTTTAAGTTGGGGTTTAATTTTACTAACATACATTTTATTGGAAGAAGATAGTTAGTAGGAAGATAGTCCGGGTGGCGGTTAATAAAGGTATCAAAATAGTAAAATCATACATTTTAAATTGAATAAACCAGATTTTGTCAGTATGAGCCAAATATTGGAAACAGAAATAGTTCAGCATTATATCTCACAATTTATAGTGAGGATAGAGCTAAGAGTACCAAATAAATGTTTTTAGAGATTACAACAGCTAGAAACTTGCTCAAGATTATAATTGTTTACTTCGGTTAATATACACATCCGCTTATCAAAATTGTTTTTGTTTTGTCTATAGCAAAGACACAACGGGTCTTATTATTGAAAATAGTAGGATTGTAAGTGTGTTATGTGATAAGAGGTATCCTGACATTTATAACATTGTTTAGCAGGTTGGTTGGATATTTTCTTTTATTTT
>NW_027115534.1:45164-46223 GCF_000696795.3 Halyomorpha halys
ACAAGGATTCCAAACCTAATTAATTACTTATATATATTATGTGTTAAGAGGCATCCTGACATTTATAACATTGTTTAGCAGGTTGGTTGGATATTTACTTTTATTTTAAACATCTGATTATTTTTTTTTAAAGAATAAAAAAAAGTTGTTTGATCCATTTTATATTATATATTTTATTCTCTATATTTGCACTAGTTCATATTTTAACACCACCAACAATTTTATGAATTACTATTTTGGAGGTTATTTTGTGTTTTAGAGCTTATAAAAGAATATAATCTTAAACTTTACGCATTCCTTCTGTCTGTTGCATGGTGGATTTTCACATGGGGTAACATATCTAATAACATATGACATTAACATTTATTTAAAGCAGCCGATAGCGAACATGTTATTAACATGGCTATTTATAATAAAACTGTTAATAACTTTATAATATGTAGACGACCTTTTTCTCATTCGAAACCCTGATAAAATCCCTCATATGCTTTCTTCTTTTAACTCTTACCACCCTCGCCTTCATTTCACCGTTGAAACCGAAACAAACACTTCCCTCCCCTTTCTCGACCTCCTTATTATAAAGAATAATGACGGCTCCTTGTCCACTGACTGGTATAACAAACCCACTTACTCCGTTAGGCTACTAAACTATTTTTCTCAGCACTCCCACCATCAAAAAATCAATATTGCCAAAAATCTCATACACCGTTGCCTTTCCTTATCCGATCCCCAATACCACAACACTAACATTCACCGTATTAAGACTATCTTGCTTTCTAATGATTTTCCCCTTCACATCATAAACAAACTTTTAAACTCTTACATCAACCGTTCAACGCCTACTTGGCATTAGCACTGAAATAAAAAATATAATCTTATCAATGAACCTCTGCTTCTTTGGATTGCGGCGTCAACTGAGGGGCATCATCGTGTGTAGAACAGCTGAACTCTTTTGATTTAACTAAAACTCTTAAATTTGATTTTTGAAAGAATGAAGTAAAGAAGATGTTATTTAAATTTCGCTGCGCATTTTCGGAGGGATTTACATTGAGAGTAACA
>NW_027115534.1:49163-53896 GCF_000696795.3 Halyomorpha halys
ATAAATGAATTGATTTTATAAATATAATATTAATATATGTTATATTAATATGAATATCAGTTATATAGACTAAAAGATATATATAATAGTTTATACTTTCATTATATTTTATTTTCAAGTTTTATAAACTTTATTTGTTTCTTTATCATATACATTTGAATTAAAATAGACAAATAACATTTTGCTAATTAGCAATGCATATCTAAAAGCTCTTCCCATAGCTATAGTAGGATGGTGGTAATCGAACTGGAAAGTCGATTTTTGGTCGTTTGTTGACCCATTCCTGGATCTTAGGCTGAGAAAGAACATTTTCTTTCAAATGCTTTAGGTTTTCATACTTTTCATAAAAGTCAAATTCAATCATTTTGATCAGGTAATCCGAAACACCAACAAAATAAATATCTCCCCAAGATAACTAAAACACATAAGAAAAACAAATTATATGGTTTAAAGTTACTTAAACAAACAGAGGACATAAAGTAAAACGAAAGACTTACTTCACCATTAGCCAGATAGCCATTATTTTCTTTAACAAGTTCATCGAATTTTCTCAAATAAAATGGTAGTATTTCATTTATCAGTGGTCCATGCTTTTTAGCTCTTAATTCTACGTTGTCATCATACCAATAATCAGCAATTGCTATAGAAAACACAAATTAATACAATACTATTAACACATGCGACGATATTACTATCAAATAAAAATACAATAGGAATTATTAACAAAATCGATTTCGTGATATCACATAACTTTTTAAAGGTAGAAGTATTAGTTCAAGTTGAATATTATAAAACTGACATCAAAACACTTTTTATAACAAGGCTGTATAGTAGTTGAAGAAAGGGTGTTGTTTAATAACAATCAATGTCTTGTTGACTCATCGTAAGATGCTCTCCACTTATAGTGTCAAGAATATGCCAACTGTTTTTCATAGATACCATAGATTCAGTATAGGGGTAATGTTTGTACCATTTGCAATTGTTGATAGAAAAAAAATCAAGGAAATTAGATCGAAGGAAGCCTGGACCTTCCAGGCTTCTTTATTCTTTCAGGTCCTTCAAAAACTTGAAATTAAACAATAACTGTTAACCAAATGACATAGGATTGGCTACCTTGACGCATATCATGAAGTGTGTCAACAGCGACATCGATCTGAAGTGCTTCCCAGTCATTCCTGCCAGCCAACTTGGCTTGCTTTCCCAAATAACGAGATATAGCGGTCGACTGATGGACTTGCTTACCATCGATTTCAAGGACTGGTACTTTTCCAAAAGGCATAGCTGTAATGAGAAAAAGAAAATTAATGCTATTTGTTTATTTGAGGTTAATGTTCAAGACAAGAATAGGTGGACTATCCAACAGATTACCAATCTATTCCAACCCGTGAGAAGTTTATCAAAGATTTATAATACGGATCCTCACAAGAAATAAACACGTCAAGACCTGATCCGAATCAGAACCACTTCTGACTCGGAAATACAAAAGAAGATTGTACACGAGGGTATGAATAGTTACACGAAAGTTCGTTTTAGGAAATACTAGGGGTAAGGTCCGGGAAATCTGTATTGTGTATCATTAAAATGTTAATGATATTTGAATAAATCATGTTTTGCTATTTTTAATAAAAGCAGTATTAATACAATATATGATAACGTAGTGCAAACTAGAGAAACCTAAGTCCGGGTGGATTGATGCCGTCATACATGACCTGCTTTGGACCAAATCCAAAAAGTTTCGCTGTATATACTGGCTTAATTCACGCAGAGAAAAAGGAAATTCCGACAATAATTTAAGTTTGTGTTTTTCACAAGAACAATGGAGTCACATCATACTATGCAGTTGAATTTATTGGCATTCATAGAAACTTGGAAAGCTAGACAAGTCAGAAATTAAACAAACGGATTCTTCAATAAATAACTCGGGATCTAAATCCAGTATTCATTAATTAAATAAATAAATATATATATGTTTCAGGTTACCTACGGTAACCGAAAGTCTGAAAGTCTGTTTATTTTAAATGAATTTGAAGGTAAAATCTGTCCTGATTAGTTATGATATTTTTACTAATCAGAACTGCATAGGTTTTATGAGAATGTATTGTCTGAAATGAATTATTTATTATAAACTTTTTTTTATACCAGATCGGCCTGGGCCCTGTTTCATAATAAAGTACAAACTAGTACTGTTAGTCTTCTAGATTTAATTTAATACAATTACATTGACTTGTACAATAGTAATTTGTATTTTAGTGCTTTTTAACTTCCTGTAATATCACTAATAGTCCTCACTATTATGAAAAAAAAAATATGTATTAGTGTAATTACACGTTGTTTCTATACTTGTATTTTGGACTAATACTATTGGCCTTACATGGTTGATATAAATAACCTATACATTTTATTTTTTAACAATCTATTATGGGGGTATAGTCTCGTACAAAAGACATCCCTAACTATATACAATTTTATTATTAAAAGCAAATAAGATAAAATTAATGCTTCTTAATAAAAGACAAAAGTTAAACTATTAACAACATTCGTAGACCTAACAAAACAAACAATTGCCCTCTATTAGTAAAACAAAAAAAAGTTAATTTGAAAAAATATTTATAAACTTGTTTACTATTAGCCATTTTGTACTTTTTATTCTTATCCAGTTAATTAAGTGTTTATATCTTATCCTTCCTTATTTAGAGAACTTTTAGTCATTAATGCTAATTTTATATAGTTTATATTATTACTTCAAATGGGATGTTTACATAATAAAGAGATCAAAAAGTTTATTTATTTTTAAAAATAGCGTGTTGGTATACTCCATTTGGCAGTCACAACTACCATGTGGAGATCACTCGTGTATGGTACTTGCCTCCAGTCCTTGTGGCCTGTGATTTTTGCATTTCGGTTACTGTAGTGGTGTGGAAGATATAGGTGTAGATATACTAGGGAATTGTTATATCTCACTAGTTAGCGTAACTTCATCACCGGCTCAGGTGGTATGTAATAAAAAGAAAGAAATATTCAATTTAAAATAATTCAAACATTGAGAAATTCATATTGTATATTGATGATTCACCGTGTGAGAAATTGAAGATGGTCTGGGCTGGTGGTCAAGAAGAACGAAAGCAGTTTTTATTATTTATTAAAATTAGTATTTTATTGAAAGTATTATTAACTATTTATTGATTTCCCACGTTTCGTCCCACAATGTAGGTCTTCATCAGGGCTGTTATGAAGGGTGGAGATGTTCACAATGGACTAAGTTCCCCGTTCCAATAATCCACTAGCGTAAGCCAACCAAGTTACAACCTTCATTGGACCCCTCACCTAACCTTATAATGCCAAAAGCCAATCCAAGGTATCCTTCACATCCAGCTATACATATAGCAAACCTCCTATATGTACGTACCAAATACCCACTAAAATCTTTACAGGAGGGTATGAAAAAAAAAAATGGACTAAGGAACTTTCAATTTTGACAGCTGAGTTTTGAAACTCACAAAGTTTTGAAACAAATCCAACTGTTAAAATTCATAACTTATTGTCCTAGTGTACATCTCCACCTATCAAAACAGCCTTGATGTAGGTTGAAACATCGTCAATCAATAAATAGTTGAAAACTAGTTTTGTTCTTCTTGACCGCAGCCCTGACCAGATCTTTCAAATTACAAAATTCAACTTCAAAAATGTTGAAAATAAAATATATAAATTTCTTATAGAATATTTGAATAATTAAAAAAGAAAAAAAACTATGTAATGGCTTTTTAATCCCTATCAGACAATATTACTGACCGCGTAAGGGGGTTATTTCATGCCCATTGATTGGTGTCTACACCTTTTACCTACGGTAACCGAAAGTCTGAAATGGATTGGAGGAGTTGCCCTAATGTAGGCAGCACTAGCCGCCCATGTGCCCAACATCAGAACCTACCACCTCCAGTGCTCTCTGTGGTGAGAAAAAGTAACCCGGCATGAGAGAGCCATTTTTCTTTTCAAGAAGCAGTTCTTCTTTATTCTCTTTTTAGTAAAATCAACCATGAGTGAGTAGATTTCTTGGAGTGGCTCCTAACAGTAGAGGAGAGAGAGGTATAGGAATGTGCAGAGAAGAAAGGAAGCAAGGATAAGTCCACCTAATTCGATATAGTTCAATTAATTAACCCTTTTAACCATAAATGCTTTATTTTGGCCACCACCTGTAACTTAGACAATAGAATTTTATTTCAGTTAATCATGGCTTATTTTTCAATTATACAGTCCATTAAAACCCAACAAGCCAACCAAATGTCACTGTGCGCCTGGCATTCAGTTGAAGGAGTACTTCACACAATATATATAAATATTTGTAACAGTTATGCTATTTTCTTTTTATTTGACCAAACATAAATATTAATTTTAAAAATAAATCAAATAAAGGACGGGAAAAGGTGTAGTCACCAGTCAATGGGCATGAAAAAACCCCCTTACGCGGTCAGTAATATTGTCTGATAGGGATTAAAAAGCCATTACATAGTTTTTTTAAGATATAAACACTTAATTAACTGGATAAGAATAAAAAGTGCAAAATGGCTAATAGTAAACAAGTTTATAACTATTTTTTCAAATTAACTTTTTTTTTTACCAATAGAGGGCAATTGTTTGTTTTGTTAGGTCTAAGAATGTTGTTATTAGTTTAACTTTTGTCTTTTATTAAGAAGCATTAATTTTATCTTATTTGCTTTTAATAATAAAATTGTATA
>NW_027115534.1:58424-60686 GCF_000696795.3 Halyomorpha halys
GTGTTGGAATGTTAACAATATAGGTGATGATAATGATAAGTTAAAAGAAACATGAGAAATACCAGTTTACCAAAAACAAGACAAAGTAAATGTGAAAGATAATAAAACATAGAAGAATAAATATAAGTAAATGCAGCGATGGATAATATAAGTGATAAAGAGATAACAAACAGGAGAAAAAAACCAAAGGATAATAGAAAAATGTTTGGTGATGATAATAAAATGAGCATAAAATTATTTAGTCTTAATTAAGTTTAATATATGGCTGTATGTATGCGAGATACAGTTTTTATTGATTTTGTGGTTAATTGGAAGGGGTTCAAGATGTATATAAATGGATTCTGAGATGAGTCTCTTTTGATAATTTGGAACAGTTGCTAAAATAGTGGTATGGTCAAAATCAAAAGCATGATTAAGTGTAAATATATGAAGAATTACAGTTGGGGAGCAAGGAATCCGGTATACAACGTTAGAGCGGTATTGGAGTGGAATAGGATCCTTGGTATTAGTAAAAAAGTAAGATAGTTTATTTTGAGATTTGAGTCCAAGAAGACGTAGTGAAGGAATTGTTGATTTTAAGAATTTTTGTATGTTGTCAGTGAGAGAGGGGACATATGGAAGGGATCTATAAATCGAGAGTGTGGGTGGTGGATGTAGAGAGTTTGGGGAAGGAGAAGCAGGTGTAGAACGGTTGATGTAAGAGTTTAAAAGTTTGTTTATGATGTGAGGTAGAAAATCATTTGAAAGCAAGATAGTCTTAATACGGTGAATGTTAGTGCTGTGGTATTGGGGATCGGATAAGGAAAGGCAACGGTTTATGAGATTTTTGGCAATATTAATTTTCCTCAATTTTCTAGTGCTTTGTCGATGGGTATGTTGGTGAAGAGGCTTTCAGCATCAAATGAAGTTAGCGGGATTTCTAAGGGATATTAATTGTTCACGCAGTTGGAAAGAATTGTGGATGTCGTAAGGGTTGTCGTGGCTCAGGAACTGAAGAGACGGTTGGAGGAATTGGCTAAGTTTAGGAGATCAAGCATTAATATTGGATATGATGGGGCGAAGGGGGTTGCCAGGTTTGTGAATTTTAGGAAATCCGTACAGACGAGGAGGTAAAGAATTATAAGAAATTAGCTTGTAGTAGGTGGGACGGTTAATTGATTTATTTTGAAGAAGGGTTTTAATATGCTGATTTAAACTTATTCATAAGTGAGCGGATGGGATCACGGGTTGAAGGTAGATAGGTGGATTGATCAGAGAGGAGTTGTGTTATTTTTTCAATGTACTCAGTCTTATCTAAGATTACAGTTACGTTTCCTTTGTCAGCTCTAGTAACAATAAGTTGGCCATGGAGGGATTTTATCAGGGTTTTGATGAGAAAAAGGTCGTCTACATATTTTTTGATAAACCAAATGTCGTTATAGAATAAAGAGATGACAGAATCAATGATTTATCCCACACCTGATCCTTTCGCAAATCTAATGACCAACTTATTGTTACTAGAGCTGACAAAGGAAACCTGATTGTCATCTTAGATAAGACTGAGTACATTGAAAATATACACAACTCCTCTCTGATCAATCCACCTATCTACCTTCAACCCGTGATTACTTCATTTGATGCTGAAAGGCTCTTCATTAACATACCCATCGACAAAGCACTTCAAATTGTGGAAAAGAAGTGTTCTACAATAGAGCCACATACCACTCTTAACTTAACTTCATATCTTGAATCACTTGAACTATGTTACAAATCCGGATACCTAACTTTTCAAGGAAAGTTCTTTCACCAAACATCAGGTCTCGCCATGGAAAACTCTCTTGCCTCCCGATCTCTCTAACATTGTGCTCAATGACCTCCTTGATTCTGTCATCCCTTTATTCCATAACGACATTTTACTTATCAAAAAATATGTAGACGACCTTTTTCTCATTCTAAACCCTGATAAAATCTCTCATATCCTTTCTTCTTTTAACTCTTACCACCCTCGCCTTCATTTCACCGTTGAAACCGAAACTAACTCTTCCGTCCCCTTTCTTGACCTGCTTATTAATAAGAGTAATGACGGCTCCTTGTCCACTGACTGGTATAACAAATCCACTTACTCCGGTAGGCTACTTAACTATCTTTCTCAGCACCCTCACCATCTAAAAATTAATATTGCCAAAAATCTCATACACCGTTGCCTTTCCTTATCCGATCCCCAATACCACAACACTAACATTCACCGTATTAAGACTATCTTGCTTTCAAATGATTTTCCAC
>NW_027115534.1:63196-72553 GCF_000696795.3 Halyomorpha halys
TGTTAGGTCTAAGAATGTTGTTATTAGTTTAACTTTTGTCTTTTATTAAGAAGCATTAATTTTATCTTATTTGCTTTTAATAATAAAATTGTATATAGTTAGGGATGTCTTTTGTACGAGACTATACCCCCATAATAGATTGTTAAAAAATAAAATGTATAGGTTATTTATATCAACCATGTAAGGCCAATAGTATTAGTCCAAAATACAAGTATAGAAACAACGTGTAATTACACTAATACATATTTTTTTTTTCATAATAGTGAGGACTATTAGTGATATTACAGGAAGTTAAAAAGCACTAAAATACAAATTACTATTGTACAAGTCAATGTAATTGTATTAAATTAAATCTAGAAGACTAACAGTACTAGTTTGTACTTTATTATGAAACAGGGCCCAGGCCGATCTGGTATAAAAAAAAGTTTATAATAAATAATTCATTTCAGACAATACATTCTCATAAAACCTATGCAGTTCTGATTAGTAAAAATATCATAACTAATCAGGACAGATTTTACCTTCAAATTCATTTAAAATAAACAGACTTTCAGACTTTCGGTTACCGTAGGTAACCTGAAACATATATATATTTATTTATTTAATTAATGAATACTGGATTTAGATCCCGAGTTATTTATTGAAGAATCCGTTTGTTTAATTTCTGACTTGTCTAGCTTTCCAAGTTTCTATGAATGCCAATAAATTCAACTGCATAGTATGATGTGACTCCATTGTTCTTGTGAAAAACACAAACTTAAATTATTGTCGGAATTTCCTTTTTCTCTGCGTGAATTAAGCCAGTATATACAGCGAAACTTTTTGGATTTGGTCCAAAGCAGGTCATGTATGACGGCATCAATCCACCCGGACTTAGGTTTCTCTAGTTTGCACTACGTTATCATATATTGTATTAATACTGCTTTTATTAAAAATAGCAAAACATGATTTATTCAAATATCATTAACATTTTAATGATACACAATACAGATTTCCCGGACCTTACCCCTAGTATTTCCTAAAACGAACTTTCGTGTAACTATTCATACCCTCGTGTACAATCTTCTTTTGTATTTCCGAGTCAGAAGTGGTTCTGATTCGGATCAGGTCTTGACGTGTTTATTTCTTGTGAGGATCCGTATTATAAATCTTTGATAAACTTCTCACGGGTTGGAATAGATTGGTAATCTGTTGGATAGTCCACCTATTCTTGTCTTGAACATTAACCTCAAATAAACAAATAGCATTAATTTTCTTTTTCTCATTACAGCTATGCCTTTTGGAAAAGTACCAGTCCTTGAAATCGATGGTAAGCAAGTCCATCAGTCGACCGCTATATCTCGTTATTTGGGAAAGCAAGCCAAGTTGGCTGGCAGGAATGACTGGGAAGCACTTCAGATCGATGTCGCTGTTGACACACTTCATGATATGCGTCAAGGTAGCCAATCCTATGTCATTTGGTTAACAGTTATTGTTTAATTTCAAGTTTTTGAAGGACCTGAAAGAATAAAGAAGCCTGGAAGGTCCAGGCTTCCTTCGATCTAATTTCCTTGATTTTTTTTCTATCAACAATTGCAAATGGTACAAACATTACCCCTATACTGAATCTATGGTATCTATGAAAAACAGTTGGCATATTCTTGACACTATAAGTGGAGAGCATCTTACGATGAGTCAACAAGACATTGATTGTTATTAAACAACACCCTTTCTTCAACTACTATACAGCCTTGTTATAAAAAGTGTTTTGATGTCAGTTTTATAATATTCAACTTGAACTAATACTTCTACCTTTAAAAAGTTATGTGATATCACGAAATCGATTTTGTTAATAATTCCTATTGTATTTTTATTTGATAGTAATATCGTCGCATGTGTTAATAGTATTGTATTAATTTGTGTTTTCTATAGCAATTGCTGATTATTGGTATGATGACAACGTAGAATTAAGAGCTAAAAAGCATGGACCACTGATAAATGAAATACTACCATTTTATTTGAGAAAATTCGATGAACTTGTTAAAGAAAATAATGGCTATCTGGCTAATGGTGAAGTAAGTCTTTCGTTTTACTTTATGTCCTCTGTTTGTTTAAGTAACTTTAAACCATATAATTTGTTTTTCTTATGTGTTTTAGTTATCTTGGGGAGATATTTATTTTGTTGGTGTTTCGGATTACCTGATCAAAATGATTGAATTTGACTTTTATGAAAAGTATGAAAACCTAAAGCATTTGAAAGAAAATGTTCTTTCTCAGCCTAAGATCCAGGAATGGGTCAACAAACGACCAAAAATCGACTTTCCAGTTCGATTACCACCATCCTACTATAGCTATGGGAAGAGCTTTTAGATATGCATTGCTAATTAGCAAAATGTTATTTGTCTATTTTAATTCAAATGTATATGATAAAGAAACAAATAAAGTTTATAAAACTTGAAAATAAAATATAATGAAAGTATAAACTATTATATATATCTTTTAGTCTATATAACTGATATTCATATTAATATAACATATATTAATATTATATTTATAAAATCAATTCATTTATGAAAAGTTATTAAATAAAAAACCTGCAACCTTTTATGTGTTTTTGTTTATGGAAAGAATAATCTATTATTATGTTTATAATATAATCTATTATCCTTCCCACTGTTCTTTATGGATGCGAGATGTGGCCTCTTACGCTAAGGGATGAACAGCGCTTTAAGGCTTTCGAAAATAAAGTATTACGTAAAATATTCGGACCGAAAAAGGATGAATTAACGGGAAAATTTAGAAGACTACACAGCACTGAATTAAATTAACATAGATAGTACTGCATAACCTATAAATTCAACCTTCGTTCTAGAATTTTTATCAATTTGCAATTCCTTTTCCAAACTACTGTATTTGTAGTTGTGTGCTACAAGTTCAACTAGTGTAGTTGCTAAAAGGAGTTACGGTCCGTCAATAAGTACCGAAAGGCATTGTATTTGCAAATACTTTCCAACTACTTGTATCTGTAGTTCTACTTCTTTTTTATCAACAGTGGTTAAAGGGGATCCAAAAATGTAATTATTTGTCTAAAGTTGTTTGTAAAACATATTAGTGTAGTAATCGTATTAGTGAAGTTTGTAAAACGTATTAGTTTAGTATTCGTAATTGTAATCTGCTATGGTTACTGCTTTAAGGATTCTTAATAACAGTTGAGATCGTATTACTTTTATGGTTTATCAACTTGTCAACATTAACACACTCTTAACTTGCTATTGGTCGGGTTTTAATAAACAATTAATTTCAGGATTAATCGTACGCACAATTCAATAGCGGAATATTATTTCAAAATTAGCTAGAGAGAATAATGAATTAAAAAACACAATAGACTGTTTATATTTTTATTTCTAATTCGCTTTAACTAAAGAATTTATAATTCTCAAAGATTATAAAATTGCAGTTTCATTGTTTTTGAATAGCCACTTTCGTCAATCATCTTCATTGATCGTGCGGTAAAAACACTTATTACTTCTTTGTAGTCTACATAGATTTGTTCTTGATGAGAATTCTACTATTTAGGCTTGGCGCCTTATTTGCTTTCTTAAGTTAATGTAGTGGCATCACGTTTTCTATACCAATTGGTTAGTTGTGTGAACTGTAACATTTTTTTAAAATTAGTTATTATGAATAACAGGGGAGCTTTAATAGTAATAGAAGGCTGTGATTGTAGTGGAAAATCTATTCAATGTAGAAATGTTGTTGAATCCCTTAATAATCGAGGCATTCCTGCTGAAGCTGTACGTTTTCCTGGTTAGTTACCATTAACCTTATGTCTAACTCCCATAATTTATTCTCTAATAGTATCTAATGTAATATTTTAACCTCAGACAGAACTACCGAAACTGGTCATATAATTGACAAATATCTGAAAAATAGTACTGATCTTCCTGATCAAGTTATTCATCTTATTTTCTCAGCCAACCGATGGGAGTTGAGGTAAGAGCTACTTTTGTTAGTTTGGAAGTTATTATTTCATTCACAGACATTTTTTTTTTATCTCTTCTCTTTCATTTTGTAAAACTTTACTGTCATCTACTGAAGCTTTCCAATGCATTATTCTAATAAAACAAAGCGAGACCTTCCCTGATATTCTGGCTTTTCTTGTATTTCTGCATGCCACAATCAGATGAATTTGATTATATGATATGACTAACATAATGTATAATTAAAATTCTTTACTGTTTATTCAATCAGTTTCAAATTAATGAAAGGTAAAAATATGCATTGTCACATCCCTTATTATCAAGATTTTTCATTTATTAGTTCTACAAATTGCAAAATACAGTTGGTTAATTCTTATTTTAATTTCTTTTATATTTTCTATAGGATGATGCAACTTAAGAAGCAGTAAAAGTGAATCTTAAAGTAAGAGTGAATTGTTTTGATGTACTCAATATTTGTTGAGGTTCCTTTCTCTTATTTTGATCACTAGCTCGTATTGTTCAATTATCTAGTTCTACAGGATTTTTGTTAATGATTATTTATGAATGGCTTAGTAAAAAAATGAGATATTGAATTTTCTAATCGTAATCCATTCCATTTGCCGAACAAATTTGTTATATTTCAATAGCTTCTTTTTTCCCTATTTTCAAATTCTGCAAAATCTTGAAATTTGAGTTATGTAAAGGATTATTTATTGACAGAGATTTTACATTGCCCATTTTTGGGTTTATGACATGAATTTGCACATTTAGAGATTTTTCTACATGAAGTATTTTATTTAGTTTTTGAATTCATTGTTTTATTTTCAAATTTCTCTGTGATAAAATCAAATAAATAATGTTAACTTACTAAAAATTAATTTACATTTAAATGAATCACAATTCAAGCTGAATAATTCTCATCTTGCCCAATAGTTCTAGTTTAGCTCGGTAATTGCCGCGATCTGTGGGAGGTGAAAAAGCGTTATCTGTAGAAACATGTATGTTAGAAAGTAATATGTAGAAACCAAATTTCCATGTTAATGCACATTTTATTCCATTGTGTAACATGTTTTAAACTGATATATGGAATAATATATTGAAATTTAATATTGCACGTTTTATTCTTTTTGAGCTATTTTTATTTTTTTTTTTTTTTACATAAAATGGCATGGTTTGTTATTTTTAGCTAAATTAGACAAATTAGGTTTTGATAGCATACAATTAAATGCTTGGGTCAATTTTTCATATTATATACATGTATAGATGCATGCAAATATTTGTTTATTTCAAAAGTAAAAAATTGAGGTTAGACAAAACATTTTTTTACATTTGAACAATCAAAACCAATGAATATAAACTAGAAACAAGTGTAGGATATTTTTGGAAGAGTATGAATTTGTGAACTTTGTAAAAATCTCTCTAGAATATGCTTCATTATTTAAACTGACTTTGTTGCAGTTAGTGTAAATTTCTTATTTCACTTTTCAGTTGTGAGTATTTAGTGGGTTATTTTTTATTAGATTTAATATTTTTATGTATCAATATTGTAAATTAAACAATAAAGTTGATTTTACTGGATTTTTGTTTTATTCACAATTTTCAAAGTTAGAGTTTTCCCTGTACAATTTTATATATTTTGGGTTTTTACTGCACAAAAATCTGGTCTCTAGTAATCAAGTTTCAATTTTTTTTTACGTCTTAAGTTGTGTCAATTAATAAATATTTTTGGAAATATTTAGTTTCATGAAACAAACCGAGAAACTTTATATGGAGCTACAATATAAGCAAACTAGATGCCATTCACCTCTTAATATTTATTCTGCCTGATTAGTAATTAATGTTCGGGTATTGATTTTGAAATAAACTTGAATTATGAATGAAACTCGTTAAATGAGATTCTTTCAAGTATTTCTGAAAATTATTCATTTTTACCTGTTTACTTTGCTTTGTTTCTATTGTTGCTTAATGAAATGACATTTTCTAACTAATTGTTTCATATCATATTGGAAATTCATGTTGGATTCTGAAAATGTTGACGAAAGTTTAAAATATTCAGTTACAGTAGGAAAATCATCAATTGGTTTCAACATAGCAGAATGGACATGGTTAACTACGATGTCCTCACGGATGTCCATTAAGAATTCTTGCTTTTGGTTCCTTGTCAAAGCACTGACTCTAACTTTAGACACAGTAAGCAGAGCCTGGCAACCAGTTTTAGCATGCGTTATAGCTTTTGCTTTTCTGAAATGTGAAAAAATCATGAATGGGAATTGTTAAACACCTTGTTATACAGTTAGACATAGCATTTTAGGAAAAAATACATCAAGACCCATAAATCATCAAAAGAAGATTATGTAATTGATTAGTTTTGTCCCTAACTAGAATTTAATACATTTGTACAATAGCTATTAATTTAGTTTAAGTGTTATTAGTAGAAAATTGCCTATAAACCCGCCATGAGATTATGAGTCTATAATATTATATATAATAAAATAAAAATTCTCATATCTATTTAATATTTAATCTTCTCATTTAACCTTTCCATCTTCAAAACTATATTTTAGATCTGATAATAAGTAAAAACTATCAATTTTCCTTTTTATTCACTTTAAATAATTTTTGAATACTACAATACATTCCTCTCCAATTAGCACTGTGCTCTATGCGAATGTTTTAATATTTTTGTCATATTCGTATGACCTTAGTCGTTATTTACTCTATATCATCAACTCTTCAATTTAGAAGACAATGAATAAGTAAGACAAAGAAAGGTCATGTGAGTAGGGAGTATTTTCCATCATAAAATTCTTATTATTAACCATAAATATCTTCATCAATACAAAGTAAAGTTCACAAATTAGATACTGTGAATGAAATTTTAGATGACCTTGTTACTCCTCAAATACGTACATAATATTTAGTACATCAATTCATCACTAAATCAGAGCTTCTTATGTTATTCCTAAATTACTTTTTAGTTTATCAGCCTTCACTTTTTTTAAGATTATTACATTTACACTTTCTAATATAACCTTATAACTCTTTTTGACAACAATATAGTATTTTACAACAATAGTATTGTTTACAGAGAGAGTTTATATTAGGAAGTGTAGATGTAATAATATTAGAAAAAAATCAATTAATTAGATAATAGCTTACTAAACTAAAATATAATCTGACAAAGGCAAAATAGCCTGCAGTTTTTCGACAACACTGTAGCTGTGATTTTTGGAATAAGTTATCCTTTAGAATGGCCAGAAGGAACAAAACATAGAAATGGAATAATAAGAAAATAAACCAGCTGAGACTTGATTGATATTTTTGTTATAATTGATAAATGAATCAGTCTCAAACAAGAATTCAAATTATATGTTGCATGTTTATTTTAAATAATTTGCTTTTAACCATTTTTTACATATGGGTTTCTGCCCATCACATTACTCATTGTAGCACCAGCATTGTTGACTAATACATCAATTCCTCCATGACTCTTAATGAAATAAGCAAACCCAATAATATTTTGAGCATTATGTCTAATAGGTGGAATTCTGGTTTCAAAGCCAGCTGCCTCAAACCAAACATTTAGCCCATTATTATAGAAATTGAAACTCAAGGAGTGCTGTTTATAATTAACTAATCTTATTTAACTCTTATACGTTTTTTTTCTTTTTTCATCATCCCTTGTCATTAAATATACAATTCCATCAAATTCTCTATAAAACTTTCTTACAGTCCTGAAATCAATCCCTTTATCGGTGTCAGTTATCTGCAGTTTTAAATGCTAATAATTAAGTTATTCTTAAACTTTTTAAATCATAAGATTTATAGTAAATTCTTCTTATTAGTCTATTTTTGTAGGGGTTTCTCTTTCACTTCCTTATCTAAACTATGAATCACCAAATTACTAGGATATAATTTAACTCCTTTTTAAAGATAAAAATATAGCAGAGTCACATCCTTTATTAGGATTGTATGGCACAGTGTGAGAACAATCACCGTCCTGATAAGGGATGTGATTGCTATATTTTTACCTAATAAAAATGTTTACATATAGTAGAACATTATTTTATTTATCGTAACTACAGGACAAAGTCCGAATATAATAACAGAGTAAACACAGAATGTAAAAACAAAATTCTTTTGTAGACTTTGCAATGATAAAAACATATCACCTCTTTCAACGATTTGTTATCTTTTTATTTAAATTTTATGTATAGCCTGGGTAAATTAAATATTTAATTGCTTAATGTATCATTTAATTTTTGTGGTCTACAGTTAAAAAAAAAAAAATCAGAAGCAAAACAAAAGTTTTATATCAAAGCTGTCATACTTTTCAAATGGGTTTGAGTATTGAGTATTTTCATTTAAAATAAAATTTTGACAAATAACATATTTAAATATGCCTCAGTTTAATGATCGCTGGTAGCTTATGCATTGGTACAGCAAATGAAAAGGTCTTTATTAAAGATCGTCTGAATTGCTGTTCGATGTCATTTGTTAATAACAGACTCAGTTTTCTTGACCAAAGAAGATAATTCATTTTATTAATTTAATTGGTGCTACTTAAATATATAAATATTAATTAAAAATACAAGTTTATCTTAATGTTGTTTTGATATCACTTTGTTTTGTTTTTTCCCTGTTCCTACATATTATGAAGAGTTATGTTCCTCCAGACAGATGTTTGTCGTAATTTGAAATTAAATGTTTTCTCTACTAATTACATTTTTTTATCAGGTCGAAAATGGAAAAACTTTTAATGAATGGTACTACATTAGTTGTTGATCGATATTCTTTTTCCGGAGTAGCATATTCAAGTGCTAAAAAGGTTTGTTCAAAGTTATTTTGATCTTTTCAAATATCTACTTTTAGGTTATTGTTTTCATTTTCAAGTATTATACTTAGTTTACATGTTTAAAATGAAATAAACAGTAAAAGGTGTGAAAATACCAAGGAATTAAAATTTCCCAACGACCCTTCTATTTCAGTTTTAATTTTTTACCAATCGCTGTCCATTAATAAATTTGCTCTATATTAGTGTTTAGACTCATGAATATTTTCAAGTTTTATTTCTCATATAATTACTAAAACATATAAAAATGTTGTAAAATATCTTTTTCCATCATTTAAAAGTAATTTGTATTTACAATTTAACACATTTATTCTGAATATTATTGTTCTAGTATAAATTAATCATTATCAAAGGCAATTATTATTAAGAGAACGTGAAGTATGTTGGGTTATTAGAAATAAACATTCTAACATTCAAGGTTAAAGCATATACCAACATACTAATTGGCTATTTTATCTGAATATTAGAAAATACTGAAGAAAAACGTAATATAAATATAGCTATGATGAAAATTCCTTATTTGATGAAATAATACTATATATATAC
>NW_027115534.1:72788-85220 GCF_000696795.3 Halyomorpha halys
TAACTTAATTTCAGATGTAAAATATAGCTTTGAAGATGAAAAGGTCAAATGAAAAGATTAAATATTAAATAGATATGAGAATTTTTATTTTATTATATATAATAACTCTTATATAAGATACTCTTAATCTCAAGGTGGGTTTCTCGGCAATCAGAACTGACACTTAGCTTAATTAACATCTACTTTTACAAATATACTTAAAATTCTATGTTGAACAACACTAAAGAATTTATGCTCTTTTATGATGACTGATGGTTTTTGATGACTTCTATTTCACAAACTAATACTGTCAACTAAGCCTTGGTCCTCTAAAAGTTTTCAACTCACTTCTCATCCACTGAAGTGTGTTGTTGGCAATCCAAGCAAAGAGTCCCTTAGTTTTCTTGGGTGACTTTTTGATGTCTTCTTTTTCAAGATGTCTACCCTTGAGGTAGACAAAAGATGATGACCTTCTGCATCCAGGGAACATCATTCTCTGCCCGTGCCTAAACAACGAAAAATTCTGAAAACCAAGCTCTGTTCCTTCCCTTCCCCTTCTATAGATGTTCGTTCTTATTATTAACTTAGTTTTATTATAAATAGCACATAGAATTTTGTGAAACTTTAATTTTGTATTTATAATTTTCATTAAGAGTTATTTGGTCAACTTAAGGTAAATGTTACAAATCGATAGAATTTCCTCATTTTTAATTTTATTATTTATGATTCTGTGATAAGTGCACTCTTCTAAGAACTAACATGTTTAACCTTTTTTTATATATATAATTTTAGAATGGAATGGATATAGAGTGGTATAAATCTCCTGAGAGAGGTCTTCTTAAGCCTGATTTAGTCCTATTCTTAAAGTTAGAACCTAACGTAATTAAGCAACGAAAAGGGTTTGGAGAAGAAAGGTACGAGACGTTGGAGTTTCAAGAGGCTGTTTTCAAGTCCTTTGAACTATTAACAGATGATACTTGGAAGGTATGTTTTTCATATGGATGAAATTTTTTTAAAATTATTTCTTGTCTTCAGTGTTTGTTAGTTTTTGAGAAAATAGCTCATTTCTCAGCGATAAAAATTATAATGGCTTGAATATTGAATATTTTTTTTTAAAATTATTTATTGTTATTTACAATTGTATACATATATACACATCAATTAAATTTGCTGTAAGTGATATTATGACATGATACAAGCATGTGGAGAATCTACCCATTGATAGAACTCCAAAAACATTTCTAAAGGAGAAGATCTCAAGGCCATCTTCTTTTCAGATGCCTAGGAGGATTATTAGGTAGTGAAGGAGAAGCCAGATTAGAAACAAGTTGGTTTGGGCGGTTAGAAAGTTTATCATGGAAGGATTGGTATCTGGTTCTGGCCAAATCGGCAACATATGGGACATTGAGGTCCTGATGGATGATTTGATTTGTAACAAAGTAAGGAGCATTAAGGATTTTGGACTGTAAGGATTGGATTCGAGAGGAATTTGATGGTTTAGTGGAGCCCCATAGCTCAACTCCGTTTGTCCAGATAGGCCTTATAACAGTCATGTAGATCAGTCTTTTGTAATGGATTGGAAGTTTGGACTGTTTGTCTTGTAAATGTTGTAATAGTCGGAATCAACAAGCAGAATATCTTCTTCTGACCTATCAGAGTGGATCAACCTTTTGTTGACCAGTATTTATTTATTTTTTGTAAATTTGCTTCTTTTCGTTTTTATAATTTATCTAACTAATTTCATTTTGTTTAAAAGTCCTATTTATTTTACTTGTATTCATTGTTTCATTCATCTTTTGTTTATTTTATGTTTATGTTTTATAAATGTTAGATTAACCAAATAAATGTTTATATCTGAACAAGCTTATTGTTTTTGTTCTTCTAAAGCTTTCCAACAAAAAGACAGTCAATTTGAGGTGGCTTTGGCATCTCTTTTTGAAGACCTGAAATTCTGGTAGAAATGTTGGCACAAATAAATAATTTATTGTTTATTTACTGACTGTACCTCCCCCCCCCCTCCCCCGACCATCTTCTCCACATAAATATAATTGTTAATGAACTGATGTACTCCATAAAACCAAATAAGAGGGTATTACACAATCATCTAGATAAATGTTTACTCTTTTCTAAGATAAAATTTATATGATTTATAAAAAACAAAACAAAGATCTAGTACAGTGACAATTAAGAATTTACTTTATTTTTCCTGTCACTTATTAAAACTTAAAGATTATTATGTTGTTTATTGTTTATTTGGTTTAATGCTCTCATAAGATAAGCAGAGAGAGATATTATTCATTACTTAATAAGTGAAAAGTATTTGGATTAAAAAAAATATATTTGGTAATTTTTTTCTCTAAGTAACTGATGAAAATCATCTTTATTTTGTAATGAATATTATTAACAATTGTTATTCTTTATTACAGATTGTTGATGCTGACACGTCTGTGGATAAATTGACTGAAAATCTGGTAAGTGAGGTTGTCCCTGTAGTGGATAGAGTAAAGGGTTTACCACTTTCTAATTTATGGTCATGATTGTTTTAGTTTGTAAAATATTTTCCACAAAGTATCCGAACTGGTCTCTTCTATAATCATTTTATAATTTTATATTGTAGTGATATTGAGTACTATTAGATGTAATTATAATTGATTGTTCAGAAGTAATAATAAAAATAATTTAGTGGTTCCCACATCCACGTAAAGAGGTGTAACTTAGTATTCTTCTCATTCAATAATTATTTATTCACCTGATGAAATCAACTTCTTTTGCCTTTATACTCAAGTCAGTACCATGACAAAATAAAGGGAGCAGATGTACTTCTTGTCATATGTAAAAATCACATCGAAGGAAGATGTTAGTTCATCCTTTTCTTTAAAATAGAGAAACAGAAACACTTTATCAGCTTCGTGCAGAACTGCTTAGTAATAAGTATAATTCTTAAATTATTTCTGAATGCCCCAATCTTCCTTAGAAGAGCTACATGGTATATGATTTCAGCTTTCACCTTCTAACCAACTGTTATATTAATTATATGAATTAATCCCTTTGTAATTTCATCAATTATTATTGAGTTATTACTCAATATTTTTTTCTTTTCTCCTACCTGATGGAATAATAATTGAATTTTATTTGATCATTAATTCTGGAAAAATCTTTTTCTGTGACACCTGAGTTGGGTTTGTAATAATAAGAAATTGTTAATATTATGAAATTAAATTAATCTCACAAAAGATTCACGTGGTTCATGATAACAAAGGGTTTCCCATTTCTCAATATAATAATAACAGTACATTAAATTATGGAGATAAATTTAAGAATCTTAAATTTTTAATGAATTTTTAAAGTTTATGTAAACAAACCAAATGTTTTGAACTCCTTTCAATATTAAAGATAAAAGAAGTTAAAAAACTTTTACTTCTTCACACAAATACCACAGGATTGTAGATGAAATAAAATTAATTTTTTCAGTGTTTTTTTTTTTTTATTGTGTTATACTTGTTACTCAAACTATTGTCGAAAGCTGTTACTTGAAATGTAATTGTGTACTTTTAAAGTATGTTTTATTTTTAAGAAGTTGTGCCTGCTCTAGTGAATTATGATATGAATTTGTAAATGTCTGTTTTGAAATAAAAAATTACTTGAGAGAACATATTTCATTGGTGTTTTTCTTATTTTCTTAACCACCCATTGCTGAGCTCTTTGTCTCCTGACTCCATCATTCCTATCCTATATCTGTATATGATTGTGATTTTTTGGTGGAATGTCACCAAATTTCACAAATACACTCTCGGGCCCTCACTTACAAACTGATAAAGTAACCGCTCTTAGTTACTTTAACCAACACAATACCTGTGCTGGTACGAGTTGAGGGATGCAGAACCTCACCTCTTATGTCTTTGAATGACAACCAGAGAGCAACTCGATAAAACTGTCTATTCCTCTCATCTCCTCAAGTTAAATGTCATTTCTGAAAATCAGGTTTAATCCAACATTCCTATTGTATTCTGTTGCAATTATTCTCCAACATTATTGGTTTTTCTGTTTTGTTCAATATTTGAACAAGGGTTTTAAAGGATATTAAGTATTATTCATTTTGCCATAACAACGGCCATTAGCAATAAATTTGTTAATTATAATATGATGTTTATGATTTGAAACTAAAATTCTGCTCTAATTGTGATTCATAATGCTTATTTTTTAACATTCCAAAGTGATTTTTAGGTTGTTCATTTTCGTTATTAATTAAAATTTACAACTGTATTAATTTAAAAAATACAAGTAAATGCAATATGACATATGGAGGACCGAGCCATTGGTAGAACTCCAACTTTAAAACTATTTAATTTATTTTTATATTTCCTTAACTGAATAAACTCACATGTCTCAAACCTCCACTGGCTGGGTCTTCAGTGAGCGTAAGTCAAGAGCTTTAATCCTGTTAAAACTATATGACCCTATGTAATTGAAGAATGAAGATGGGCCACCACCTGGACTATCTATAATATTGATAAGAAACAGTTAAATTTATGATAAGTTCTAAAAAATGCATCGGTTGATTTCTTCTAACTCAAGGGGGGGAGGGGGAGTAAAAAAAGCATGATAAGATCCTCGTCAGGCAGTATGGACAAACAATTTACAATATTACAGAGGTTATGTTTCTTAGGTTCACACTGTAAGGGGTAGAACTGACCAACTTTACCTCATAATATTATCTGTATATTAGAAGCAGCCTGTAGCTCCTATTAATAGGTATTGAAGTGGTTTTGATGTGTTTGGAGTAGTGGGTCATCAGTATTTACTCGATAGCCTTATCTTAATGTAATTTAATAATGAAGGTAGAAGAATTAAAACTATTTTCCAAGCATTATTTTACTTTAATTACTTTTTATAAAATAAATACATTTATTGTAAGATACAAATGGAATGAGAGTTATTAATAACTAGAATCATAGCTTTATAATTGGGCATAAAATTATCATTAATGGCAAGACATTTTGGTCCTTACCCTATGAAACATAGTCAAACCACATTTATTTAATTTACAGCAATAATATTAAAAATCAAAAAGGAAAATACATCCTCAGAAAATTAAATAATTGTTCTAGTCCACTAAGTTACCAAATCACACTAAAAAAAAAGAGTCCACAAAACTCGATAATTCTTATCCATCAAGCTATCAAATCACATTAAAAAAAAAAAATCATATTTCAGTACACAGCATATTTAAATATTAAGTAGGTAATATAATTACCATTTAATAATAATACATGGAATAATAATTAATTTTTTTAAAAATGATGGAATTTTTTTTAATTACTATTCCTAGTTTTTCTAATTAATTTCAAACTTGTGATGCATGGCATACTAACTAACATATACTATATTTGAATTCTCAATGTCATTCGTGATAAATATTTATGTATTTCTCTGTGTTTTATATAATTGTAAAACAATTATAAGTGGCACAATAGTGTATTATTATCATTAATAAGAAATGATGATTCAGGTTAGATTGAAACTCATCAAATGAGTTTTATAGAAATATATTCTTTTTCAGCTTTCTCCAATGTAATACTTTTAGAATTAAAGTAAAAATCTAGTTGGAGCAGAAACTACTAAGCAAGCAATATATATCTACCAGTGTTTGAGCAATTCCTCTTAAATAGTTCTATTCTTGTGAATAAATTATGAAAGACAAAGTAAATTAATAACTCAATACATAAAATGTTATAAGGAAGTTTCTATAATAGATTACTTGGCCTATTTATAAACTGAATATTTCGATAAACAAATCAAAACAATTTTATAAATTAATAAATATTCTTCAATAACCAACCAAAATAAATGATTGAAAAATTAAGGATGTGAGTAAGGGAATAATAGTTCAGAAGCCAGATTGCTATGTAAAAAAGGCTTATTATAATACTAGGAAGGCCAAATTTATAACAAATGATAATTTCATTATCGTTGCTTTTTTCCTTCTTTCTTCTTCTGTTGTTTGCTAGCAGGCTTTTTGTAATACATGAATTGAAACACAATAATTCCATTTCCAAGAGTCGCTAGGAGGTAAGTGATAATGATTATCAAATCACCAGTCTCCTGAAGAGATGTGAAGATTCGTGAAGTCGAACCAAACAGCAACATAACACAGGTGGCAGCCGACAGTTGTCCAGTACCTTTAATAGTGTAATTTGAATAGGCTTGAGCCAGCTTAAAACAAAAAAAAGGTAAGTAAGTTACAAAGATATCAAGAATTAATTAGGTTCATAAAATAGAATTTTTGTTTATATTTAAAAAACTCATTTTTTCAAGATTTCATTGCAAAGGGTTTAAACGTTTGAGATATACATTTGCTAAATAAGGTAAGTATTAGCAGATTACTTGAAAATATGATGTTTTGATTCAGGAAACTTTTTTTGCCAAAAAATGATTTATAAGTTTATCAACAGCTTAATGAAAATATTTTACCTTTCCGAACAAAAGAACAGGTATAGTAATAGCCTGAAAGTTCCAGAGAATATTAACTGGTACAAAATTTGTCATCACATAGCAAACAACACCGTATACTGCAACAAACGCAGCTGCCAATGAACTTGAATAATTATGGTGCAGTACTTGAGCAGCTATTGTTACTGTTTGTAACCCAATAGAAATACCTTCTCCATATGCACTGGAAATGTAGAATATTAATAGTTTTTAAAATATCTAGTTACAATTTAAAATTTGGTCAAGAAATTTTTTTTGTCATACATATTCAGATATTAGTAAGATATTTGATTTACAAAGATATATAAATTAAATGATAGGAAATTAATGAGCAAAAAATAATAAATAATGGAACAAAATAAAAGTAAAATAAAATCTTATACACATCTAGGTACAATATTAAATTCAGCCGAGGGAACTGAACCGAACCCGAACACTTGTGAAGGAAATACCAGAACTGCGAACTTTTGGATAAATATTCATGCAGCAGTTTTATAAATAAAAATAAATCAACAGATAACACATGATCTTCGATATTATAATTTTTACCAAAAGTTTTGAAATTATATTTATTGAACATAGTAAAAAAGAATTGTATTTTCTACTTAAACAAATTAAAATGCATTTGTTTAAATACAAAATAGATTTTAAATAAAACCAGACTAACATAAACTATCACTCAAAACAATGAGGGCATTTTTTAAAAAACACTTTTTTTTTTGCACTCAACTAAAAATGTGTAAATAAAGTGAACATCCAATTTTTGGGGGGAGGAAGGGGTAGGAGGAGACACTATTTTACTATATCAAATTCTTGAGGAATTAAAAAAAAAGGATTTACATCATCTCATGACAGTTTGGTAAGAACAGAAAAATTTAAGAAGGAATTAAACACGAGTTGTCGAAAGAAGAAATGGTAAGGTCTCATTCAAGGTCTTTCATCCAACCAAATTTCTATTTTCAAACTTAAATATAAAGGAAAATTTAATATAAGCTAGCTTTCCCAGCATCACATCTTATCAGAACTGCATTCAGTTATATGAGCTATTCAACAAAACCACAACCATAATGACATAATAGATGGAAGTGATGATACTTGATAGTACTTCGCAGAGCCATGTTAAACTTTGAAACGGTTTTGTTTTTATTTAATAATGACATGGAAAAAGAGGTTATAAGAAATTTTCAATGGAGAAATTTTATTTAAAACTTAAAAATTAATGAAACTCTTTTGAGCACATTGTTTGGAATTTTAATAAAATTTATTACTTTATTTTATAATCCATGTTATTATATTAAAGCCTACAAAAAATATTTTGATTAGTTCATTTCACTGATGACAGATGTTAAAAAAAGATTGAGAAACCTTGTGCAAAACAATAATAGAACAGAAGGTGATAGTTCAATAGGTCTATTGCATATCTTGTGGAAATTATTATTCTTATTGTTCAGTGGCATTCTATGACTTAATTTATTTTTTTGTTTAAAATAAAAAAATAATATATTTTTAACTTTTCTTCAATTATAATCATTTTCATGTAATATCTAATTTTCAACACAATTATATATCAGTAATTTTCAAATTAAAAAACTAAGATTAAATTTAAATTTTTGTTTTAATCGCACTTCTGTAAAGGTAATAATAATTAAGTAAATATATCTCCTTATCTACTTTGTTTGTTTACTTTTTTTTATCTGAGTAAATATTGTAGTATAGTACGCAACAGAAGTTTAGAATAGTCAAGACGTGGAGAGGGAGGTGTGTTACAGTGCATCCTCTCTACATGTCACTTTCTAACACTAACACTTCTAAATCAAATTAAGCTTACTTCAAAAAGTTTTAAGAGCCAATGGGGTTTCGGAAAGATCTTTGAGACAAATTTTGAATGAAAAAAAATTAGTTTCTTCAAGGAAAATCCTAAATATTTTAACGTCTGGAAAAAAGAAGCAGAAGCGCTTCATGTGAAATGAAATTTTGATAAAAAGGTTGTTCAAAGGGTTAATTTTCATTCAATCAATAAGAAATTTATATCATTAACAGATATTTTTACCTACATAAAAAATGACAATGGTATAAAATGAAATTCAGGAGAAAAGGGAAAGAAACATTCAGAAAGATTGTTAAAAAGTGTGATGCCAGGAACTGAGTGTTTAGACAACTATATTACTTTTTACCAAGAGAGGCCCTTGGAGCATCATCATTCCGTATCAAGTAAAATATGTTGTCTAGTGCAACACTTGTTAAATAACTGAAATTAAGATGAGATATAATAATATGATGTGTAAAAAATATGATGTGTGAAAAGCTTTCATGGAAAACGATATTCAGCTGAAGAGAATCACACTTTTATGGAAAATTGATGAATTTTAATACCAAGACAAACTTCTTGGTCATAAAAAGAGATTTACATTTTGATAGTCAACAGGGTTTAAAAAATAGAATGAGTAAGGGGCCAACATTGATAATTATTCATATAGGACGTAGATAGATTTACCTATGCACCAAACCATCAGCAAGTTATGAATAGTCTTGTTCTGATTTAAACTCCTAATATTCAGTAAATTAATGAATGATAAAGGTAAATATCTGGTCATTCTATCCAGATTAAAATAAAAAATTAAGATTAAAAGATATGATTTTTTTAAAACTTAATATGTGAAATAAGTTCCAGGTTGAAAATATGTAATCAATTTTGTAGGATTCCAATATTCAGTTAATTAATGATTGACAAACATAAATACCTGGTAATTTTATTAAGAATGAAAAAAAAGGTTAAAAAACATAGGAGGAATATATTCAACAAAAATTATTGATATAAAAATCAGGTGAAAATAGGTTAAATAAAAATAAATAAATTGTCATCCTATTAAACTATGTCAAAAGATTAAAAATGTATTGTTTTGTATATCACGTAATATTCAGTCCCAATGTAAATATGTACTAAACCATTCATCATTTAAAAGACAAATAATTTGTTTGATTCATACAACATAACATTTTTAAGTTGAATATTAAATGAAGTTATTAAATTTTCATTGACAAAATGTTATTTACCCATTTATTCAAACGAAACTTTTTAGAAGATTATCATAACATTTTTGATACCTCTAATATAAAAGTTCTAGAATAAAAATAATATTTTTTTTTTATAGAATGAAAGATAAATATGATTAGACAATTAACATATAGAAGGTTATATAAATTGATCAAATTTATAAATAAAAGTACTTACAGGGCATAAATAACATATCAGTGGTTTGAAACAAATTTTATCACTTGGTTTATCGCTAAGGCTAATAAGTTTTTTGTAATTAAATAAACAGTAACACAAAGAAAGATGTCTAGTAATTATACATAAATCATGCCTATCGTCGAATACTGTAGCATCTCAAAATTAATGAGATTTTGTAAAAGCATTTGATTGATTAAGGGTAGATAATTGTGTGAGAAAGACTTCTACTACAAACTGCCCTTGAAACTACAAGAAATAAATTAGAAAAAAATAAGAATGTCAATTTAAGACTGCAAAAACCATAAAATTTTGAACTTTGAGTTTTGTGTACAATATCTGCCCGAATAGTTATTTTTAAAAATGAATTACAAGAACAATAGTTAAGGAAGACCAACAAGTAATCACATGATAACCAAATTAAATATGTGATAACTTAACACTCTGTTTACTATACAAATTTATTGAGATGCAACAGTTTTGCGTGTTGGTTGGAATATGGTTATGTAGAAAAATATGCCCATTACCATAATTTTGCTGTTGTCTATTTTTTTATTATTTAATTATTGTCAATGTAGTGTAAAAAGAGCAAATAAAAAAAAGCTTTCAAAACAGTATAATTTACTTGAGAGTATTGTACATTACCTAATCTGGAATATTTTTGATTATGCTTCAAATAGTTCAACTAACTTGTATCAATTCCAGTAAAATATGCCTAATAAAAATAAAAAAATTCTTGAATTGGTGCTTCATACATAATACTGACATCATATACTGTTACTAGATGAAGTGATTTAAAAATTAAATTGTTTATTTTATTCACAATTTAAAATTGATTTATATAACCAAGTTAATTTGAAATGTTATGAATTAAAAATTTAGCAGTATTAAATACATAAAATATGAAGTACTTAAGTACTCAATATTCACTTCAATAACAATTTTTTATAATATTGACTTCAAAATAACACTGGAGCTAAAGCATCATAAATGAAGACTCGAAGATAAATGTAAACAGTTGCTGAGTAAAACTAAATAACTGTCAAACACAAAGGCATTTACTATGCAAATTAAATGGAAATAGTCATAATATATTCGTAGAAGCAATCGTACAGAAGCATAAATTACATTTTGGTTATTAAAAAAAATAAAAGGTATTACTAGCTTCTATTGTCAATATTAATAAGGTGTTTATTTACAGAGAAAAAATAATTACCTGATTGGAAATGATCGCACATATGCATAAGATGAATTAACGGTGATAGCGAATAAGTCCGTAAATACATTTATAATGCTAATACCTTGAGCGCTTTTATTATTCCATATTTTCACTATTTGTGGCAGCTTTACTGTTAAAAAATAAAATGTTAAAATTACTAGTATTCAATAATGTTTGTAAAAATAAATCAATAAATAAAGTTAGAGGAAATATTTTTTTGTTAAGAAATACAACAATAATTCTAAAAACATTAAACAATTAGCTAGAGGAACAACATTTTATTCAATTATAGAATTATAATTTCTAAATAATTTAATCTTTAACTTACCGAAACATGACCCAGCAATTATAACATAGCCCAAACACTTACTTACAAAGGCTTTTAAACATAATACTGTAACAGAAAATAGATAATACTTAATAGATATAATAGATCAAATTATAATATAAGAAAATTACAAAACCACAATATATACAAGTTTATAAGATTCACTTACAGTTAAAGAAGTTCAAATTGTAGAAAAACTCTTCATAGCATTTCTCGTTTAAAAAGTTGAGAGCAACCTTCTTTACTACTCCTTCCATTATAAGTGAACTTCAGTGAAGGAGTGTCAAAAGTGAATGTTCGACGTGTAATAAACCTCCATCACCACTATAGCCTCTGTATTCGAAAGGTTACAAATTTCAAATTGTAATCAAATTGACTGACCTCTAGTGGAAGTTTCTACAACTAAAACCCAGTACTTGAGCGCGCTTCAGTAAGTTACCAAGGCAACCATTAATTTAGATGATATACTATTTAAAATTAATTGAATAAAATTCAGGCTATGATAATTTACATAAAGTTCCAATAAAATTATGAAAAAAATTAATAAGTTCTTTTTTAAAAATAAAATAGTGCATATCATAGTTCATATACTACACTTAAATTTTATGATTGAAAAAGAAATCGTCATGGTGAAGACAAATTGTAATATCACATCGTGATAGTTGCATGGCTCATTTTTTTCTATATTTTTTTATTACCTCAATATTAAAAAATTATATAAATTTAAATGTATAATCAAGAAAGGTGAATTGTACTCAAAGAACAACCGTTTTAATGAATATGATTTATTTATACAATAGGAAACAACAGTTGAGATATTACAATTTTAAATGTGGTTGTAACTATATTCAAAAATTTATTGCTACTTCTGAAATACTTTTTTTTCTCTCACAAACAATAAAAATAAAACAAATAAAAAAAAAGTCATTTCAATTTTTTTAGTAATAAATAACAGGTTGGCAATTCTGTCTTTTCAGAGATAAGTTACTTAAAGCTCAGTAGGTGTATTCCAAAATTTTCTTTTAACTACTAAATTACAATGTTAAATTTGCTTCAGCTTACAATATATTTTTGTCCATCTATTTTACAAGTAGTTTTGTATTTACATAACAGAATAATACACTTGAATTAATTTTATCGGTCCCACTTAAACTCTTTTTATAGTATCATAATTTTTGAATATTATCT
>NW_027115534.1:85330-90733 GCF_000696795.3 Halyomorpha halys
TTTACTAATTTGGTAAATTGAAGCTTACAAATCATATTTTACATACATTGCACAATTAATTTGACTGTTGATTTACTGATTTTTATTAAACTATAAGCATAGAAAGTTGCTTATTTGTATATTTATTATAAAAAAGAAAACTGATATTTTATAAGTAGTTGAAGTTATAAATGATTTGTTTTTTAAAAACAACTAATTATAATTTTTTTTAAACAGATTTATTCAATCTTTGGAAGGCCTCTGCTACGCGCTAGAAGACAAAGTATCTCAGAGTTAACCATGCACTCCTTCACTATATCAAGCTTATATAAGGTAAACACATATTAAGTTCTAACTTATGCATACAATGTTTGCCAGTCATAAAAATACCCATGTAATGAATGGATTTCTTACTTGATCAATTATTCTTTATTTTAAGGAAAAATAAAATAGTCTGTTTTTCATTATATTTATTATACAATATTAATGATTCGTTTTAATTCTGAAGTATTATCCAGAACTTTTAATGCTTAATAATTATGCCCTTTTATATATATTTTAATGCCACAAATTTCTTGTTTTGTTTTTTCAAAACAAACATAATATCATATCATTGGAAATTAGGGAAGTAGTATTTAATGGTATCTTTAAAATACACCCACTCCTACATTGTTATGTAAGAACATCAATTATCGAAGTTGTTACATTGATAAATGGTTTTTAGTTTTCAGTGTCAATGGGACATATGAGAGTTTTGATTTATGTTGAAAACTAAAACTTTTTCATTTCATCTGAGTTTCAAATTCTTTATTAGATTTTAATAAACCTATGTAATTCCAGTATTCATGTTGAGAGAAAATATTGTGTAATACTGTATCATACTATGAATTCATAATATTTTGATTTGCTATGATAGGATGGCCATCAATTTATTTTGATTGTCATCAGACGTTAATTTAACACCAGCATCAGCTACCTACGTAATTCTAATATTTATGTTGAGAGAAAATACCATGTAATCCTGTATAATACACAGAATTCTCAATATTTCGATTTGCTTTAATAGGATGACCATAAATTTATATTATGATTGTCATCAGAAATTAATTTTACACCAGCATCAGCAACCTATGTAATTCTAATACTCATGTTGAGAGAAGATACTGTCTTATACTGTATGATACGACAAATTCTTGATATTTTGATTCACTTTAATGACCATAGATTTATTTAATGGTTGTCATCAGAGGATAATTTAACACAAGCATCAGATTTTTCATGTCAGTACTTGATAGGACGACCATATGTTATACAACATAAACATATGTTTATCTTATCACTACAATTATCATGATGATAATCATAGTCCATATTATTTTCCTTATAAGATAAGTAATGACCAATGAATATTTGATTTAAAGAAAATATGCTTTGTTGTATGAAACAACAAATTTTTAATCTGTTAAATGATTAATACCTATTTGTATGTGAAAAATTATATGAAACAACAAAATTTTAATCTTTAGAACTATTTTCTTAGGATGATCATTTATTTATTTTGTTGTTACCTTGACTGAAGTAACAGCATCGTTGCATGAATTCAAGTCATTTTCACAAGATTCTTTATATCAATACTGTTTTCATTCATTGCACAAATCATAGCTGAGCAAAAATTAGTCATAAAAAAACTATAACTAAAATGTCATGGATACAATGTTTATTTATTAATGAACTGTAATTAACTGTAAATTGTATCCAAAAAGCAGACCCAAGCAAAACAGTATTTCATGCTAAAATTCTTGTTTATTGAATAATTAAATTTAATTATTTGAAAATAATTTGCTAATTATGCATTTGCTAATTATTTGAAAAAAATTAGCAAATGTTTATTGAATAATTATTTGCTAATTTTTTTCACCAATTAAAGATATTAAACAGATGTCACTTTTGAATAACCATGAAAAAATGTTTATTTTAAAAAACTTAAAAAAAAACTTCTTAGTTACCTTAAGTATATATAGGGTGTGTTATGGCACAGTGGTAAGGGGCTGCGCTACTAATTTCAAAGGCCTGAGTTTGAATCCAGCTATAAGAGATAATTATTTTTTCTGTTATTGCACCCATGAATCGACCCTATGGGGTCGGGAGCCCTCCGAGGCCCACTTAGCCTCATAAAGGTGGTTCCTTCATTGGGGAAAAATCTGCTGGTCAAGCATGATTCTGACGAAATCCGTTTCACAAATGTTGGTCTAGTAACTATAATTCTTTACAAATTACTGCTACATCTGAATCTTAATATATATATATATATATATAATATTTTGTTTATTATTAACATTGATGATTATTCTTTAATATAATCATTAAAGTATTATAGGGTCGTTCTACTGTTCATTAAAAAAATTCAGTCTGAGATTCTTTAGTTAAAATATTTATAGAGAAAAGCTTAAAATGCCAATCTTATAATATTCTCAGGCAAGCTGTTTTTCTTTGTCAAGTGTTAATGTTTATGTTCGTATTTTCAAATCTGACTAATTCTACTATGCAGATATTGTAGGGAAAGTCATAGAATTTATCGTTGGATCAAAATAATATAACTTCCTTTTCTGTTTGGGCAACTTAAATATTTATACATTCTTTTTAGCAAACCTTAGAACTCATTTTATTTTTTTTTAACAAAATGATTTGTTTTTTAATTGGAAGTAAACTTTGATATCAATCTATGAAGTTTTTAAAGCTAAAAAAAAAAAATCTAACCACATCAAATCCGGTGTTCTTAATGGTCAAATAAACAAAATGATTAACCAACTAAAAACAGGTTTTCCGACTGGGTGAGTGCTTTTTAAAAGTTAAATAAATAAGAAAACCAAGGTCTTCATACAAAATAATTTATTTATTAACAATATGGACATGTTGGAAAATCATTTTCTGACAGTAGTGTTTAATGATGTACAGAAAAATCAGAATTGTTTATTCTTCGAATTACTATGAGATACAGGGACACTGATCTGAAGGTCATTGTTTGGAATTTCAGAATGGTAGAGACCTTTATTATGATTTATAATTTTTTTATTTTTTTTTTACTGTCAGTAAACCGTGCTCTTTCATGAAAGAAGGTTTTCATTGCTGTTAAAATTCCAAAAGTTGGGCTGCGTAGTAACATTCACTCTCTACCTCAGTTCAAAATGTTCCCGTTTACTTTAATGAATAAATAATTCTGACTATTTTCTATATCTCCATTTAGACAATAATATTTTTAGTAAATGATTTTCCATCATGTCCACATTAGTTAGTAAATAAATCATTTTTCCTGGAGATCTTTTTTTTATTATTTATTTTACTTTTAGTTTAGTTCAGCCCTTCTAAACTCTATTGCATAAATAGAAAACTCCTATGTCATTTAAAAAAAAAAATTATATCTGTTGCTAATTGTAGTATAACTGAAACCTTAGGAATTAATATTTTATTTGAATAAGTTGATCAGTTGGTGGACCTAGGGTTATAGGTTAATACAAGTAGTGTCTTTCAACTGAGATTAGTTGACAAACATCAGCCAGTACGTGCTATTTTGGATTGTATTGGAATCTGGGAACTGTCTCTATATTAAGAGCTTAAAAAACAAGATCATACTTCTGGATCAGAAACATGGGCCTTCTCAAAGATGATGAAAGAGGTCCAGTGTGACGGTAAAATCTTGAGACGCATATGTGGTCCAATAAAAAATGGGTCAGCATGGAGAAGGGTTACAAACAGAAAAATATATTCCGTACTAAATAAATCTGATGTTGCAAGAATTGGAAAAAAAAACCTGATAAAAACTTCTTGATGATGAACTGTATGGAACCTGACCAAGAGACTACCTAAACTTCGATAAGTGGATGGTTTTGGAACAGATTTCAGGATCCTGCTTGGAAGGACAGCTGCACTTCAGGAGTTAGCTGTTTGAGGAGGCCAGGATCCATTAATGGTATACTAATATTTCTATTCAATTAATGTGTTTATATACCACTGGTGTTCACTAGCTACTAATATTCATATATCACTGATACTTATATATTAGTTGTTAAAACATATATTCTTTAAAGCGAAGGTTATCATAGTTATTCATGCCACATTAGCCATTTGTTTAATTCAGTTTAATAAATCCTAGTTTATGGAATTCCTTAATTAATTATATTAATTAATGAGGTGCCATATTAATTTAGTACTAGTATTGAGAATTTGTAGTGAATTGATTTAATTTATCTACTAGCTTTATAAACACATAGACCTGTTAGAGCTGAGATAAGCAATAGCTGAAAGCAATTTCAGTCAAGTTCAATAATGACTTGAGGTGATCAGTACCTGTTTATTAAAAGCTACTTAATGTCATTATAAGCTACTTAATTAAATATATTATTTAAATATTTTTCTAGGTTTAAATTTATAACTCGAGATTATAAATCAATATAAGATTAATCAATATGAAACTCTTCCCTTAATAAGACTTAAGATGAATGTAAGTTTTGTATGAATTGATACAAATTGATCTCCAGACAGAACAATCTAAATTAGTAATTCTATTTATTGTTTTACTTTTGTGGTTAATTAAACATGAACTTAATTAAAAATTATAATATTAGATAGTTTTTAAAGGTTTTCTTCATGTTACTGTTGCCTCTGTCCTTTGAACTTTAAACTGAATTCACAGTTGGGCAGTCTCAATAATTTGCAATGAAAAGCAAAATTATGCTTCAAATAAAGAGTTATATGTGAACACATATAAAAAAATGTATATGTCCTATGTAGAACTTTTCCTTTTTTTTTTTAAGTAAGTTAAAAATAAAAGATACTGCTATTTTTTATAAGTTTCATGCTTTGGGTTAGCATTTTATTATAATAGAGTTATGTAACTTCTCTACTAGAATTAATTTGTCGTTAAAACAACAAAAAAACATTTAATTTAACATTACACTTTTTCTTAGTTAGTTTGAACTTTAAAATAAAGAGACCATCTATTTAAAAAATTTTGCTTAAATATTTAGCTGACACTGATAGTTAATGTTACCACCCTATTCTATATTCTTGAGATTATTACTATCTCTCAAAACTGTTAATTTATTTTATTGTAGAGTTGTCTATTATACCTATTTTTGTTTGCTATGCTCCCATATTTTATCTCAGTTTGCAAATGCGTTTGGATGACATTACCAGAGCTCCTGATTTGATTTCCTGGATCAGTTAATATTTATTTTGTAGTTGTTCTGCAAAATGAACCTTGGCACTATCATTCTGGATACATACCTCTATTAAATTAAAATACAAATTAAGTTACATACCTCAATTACATATACATATACATACCAAAATAATACAATATATACATACCAAAATAACTTCTATACCTCTATAATTGTTATAATAAAACAATTATTGTCTGCAATA
>NW_027115534.1:90888-100225 GCF_000696795.3 Halyomorpha halys
TGAAAAGCTTTAATATTAAATAGAATTTTATTTAAATTTTGTAACATGTTAGACTCATAATCTCAGGGTGGGTTTCTAGGCAATCAGAACACTTATCTTTAATAGCACTTTTACAATTATATTTAATTATATGTTGAGCAACACTAACCAATTTATACTCTTCTTTGATGAATGATTTTTTGAAGTCTTCTATTTCAACAAACAAACTCTGACTGTAAACAATCTTTCAGCAAACAAACACTGACTTAACAAAGTATTGGTTCTCTTACTCTTTTCAAGACACTTCATCCACTGGTGATCCAAACAAAACAGTATCTTATTCTTCTTGGATATTCCTTTGATGTCCTTTTTTCTAGATGTCCCACTGAGAGAAACCAAGGATGTTCAGGACTTCCTGCATTCAGGATAAATCCTCCCCTCGGCGCCTAAAACACAAGTTATCCAAAAACCAATTTTTCTTCCTTCCCCTTCTATAGGTGTTCATTCTCGGCATCGATTGTAGCACAAAGGTTTTGAGTTTTTTCTTATGATTACCTTTATGAATTATTTTCTTTAATACTTATTCTTAACTTCTATTTTTTCTTATATTTACTGTAACTACAATTATAATCATAAAATAAAAATATATTAAAAACCATTTCTAACTAAAAAAATAACTATTTACTCATGAAAGAGGATATTACAAAATAGTATAACTAGTATAATAAATATATATAACTAGTTACCTAATATAACTCTACTAGGTTTCAATAATTAAACCTAAGATCCTTTGAAAACAGACAGTACTCAGAAAATAACTCATTACTTGAGCCATTATTATAAAAAAATCAGTTTGAAATATGAATAGGATGAACTCTATGAGATTTCATGGATTGGAAAAAGTAATTTGAAAGAGAAATCTCTTTGAAACTTACAGCTTTGTAGAATTTGGTAAGTATTTTTCAAAGAATTTTTAATATACAGCCTAGTGTTGTAATGAAATAAAATCTCCTTGTTATTTCTCTTCTCCAGTTCTAACCATTTTTTGATAAAAGCTCACTTTAAATACATCAATAATGGTTTGAGGTGTAACTGAAGAGTCTAATTATCAACCTAAAATTATTTATTATTATTCTTACTAATTAAATTAGTTATACTCACATAAATGTTTTAAGAAGGAGTGTGTTCATTATAGTCTTCCAAAGCATACAGAAGTTTTTTTATTTTACAGCTACATAGATTATAGATTATACATTTATGTATAACAAGCAAAACATCTAGGTCATTAATGCCTGGCCCATAAATTAATATTACTTTGTACCTTGTACCTTGATTTCGTAGTTTGTTAAGAAGGATGTTGTAGCTGTACAGATTTAATTTAATTTTTTAATTATTGTTATAAATTAATTTTGTTAATTTTATCAACATAGTTTTGAAATTTACTATATTTTTAGTTATGTATATTCATTTATTGTACTTTCTTTTCCTGTTATTAAATGCTGTACTCAATCCACTTGGTCTGATTGCATTTTATTTTATCTTTCACTTTAGTTGTATATTTTTCTAGTTTAGTGTCATTATATAATCCGAATTTCACATCTGTTTTATCATATTTTTCAAATGCCATTTTTATACTATTTTTTATTCCTACTAATTCTTATATATTTCTTATACTAATTCTTGGGATTTGTTATTTCAATTTGTAATATTTATTTACTTTATATTCTTCTTTTCTTGTTTTGTTCTTATTTTTTCTCCTTTTTCCTCTTTCTCATTATTATTCGTTTAAAATAATGTATTATTTAGCCCTTTTTGTCTTTGTTACACCTTTTGGTCTCCTTGATATAATTTTGATAATAACACATATAAAATAATATATTTGTATTATTTAAATATGTATGCATTATTTTATGTATATATATATTATATGATTATCAAATTCTAATTTGTTCAAAACTTCTTTTAATTCCTGGTTAAAAGATAATTATTATTACTGACATTTTAATGATGCCTTACAAAATTATATTAAGTTTTTGTTTGGCCCATTAATGTTGTTAGTATTGGTTTTATGTCTTTCTCTGGTTTATGAAGATTAATTGGATCATGTTTTCTAGGTTTGGTATCAATATATACAAGTTTGCGAATCTTATCTACAAATTTATTTATTTTATCCCCTAATTCTTTAAAAGAATTGTTCCTCTTAATTCGATTAGTGGTTTTATTATCCACCAAGCTGTATGCATCCAAGAAATTGTTATTTCAAATTACTTTTCCTAATTTATTAAATCTAAAGGTCTTTTTTTTTTTTTTTTTATTAAAATGGCTTTATTCTTCTTTTTCCTCGATGATACTACAGCCTGAAGTAGGACTTTGTCTCCTGGCTTAGCTTTCTCATGGTATTCAGGTCCTGTGCCACCTTTCTTCAGCAAATGGATCAATTAATGGATTGTTTTATGAGTATATGTTTCTGTTTTCAAAAAATAGATATTAGGACTAATCAATAAAAGCTGGTAGTGTGATTGGTAGAAGAAACTAGCTTAGCAGGTGTTGGGCCTGTTGGTCCTTTAATGCTAATATTTGGAAGCTAAATAAATAGAGCTTGTGGCCAAAATGGGATTACCAAGATTCATTTTGCAGGACAACCAAATAAATATTAACTGATCCAGAAGAAGTACAAACCACGTACTATGGTGATCTCATCCTAATGATTTCACAAACTGAGATAAAGTATACAACTTAGCAAACACAAAACTATATATATAAAAAAAAGAGAAAAGTGAGCTAAACTTTTTGAGATTAGATCATTGATATTACATTTTGGAAATATCCTGATATGGTACTCTTGATATCACTACAATTCTGTATTGCATGACTCAAGAGCTTCTTTGGAAAGCATTCCAATATTACCTTTTGTGTAGTTAATAGATTTGTAGTGCTATCAAGAGTAAAATAATAGAAAAACTTCCTGAATCAACATATCAATGATCTATGATATCCGCTACTGTTGTACTCAGAACCTTTTGGTATCAGCCATTTCATTGAATCAAAATTTCCTACCACCTAAGCCTTGTAAGAATGCAAAATCTGTTGACTCTAAAGAAAAGAGCAAATGATATTCGAGGAAATTAAACACATTTCATAAATAAAAAATACATTATATTTTTAAACTAAATCAATTTTTCAGTTTCAAAATCAAGTTTTTAAAAGATATTTTAATACTAACAGTAATGCTAACACAATGCAATAGGTAAATGAGCTGTACATAAATCAAATAATGTTTTTCAATTTGACACATGGTCAAGCTTAGATATTTTGTTGTGGAACTGAATCATTTTTTTTCATAGGACTGAGAGTTTTATCAAGAAACATGCAGTAACAGCAAACAGATGGGAGCTATTTTTAATTAAGGATAATATCTGTATTTTTTAAGTTTTAAAAAAATATAGATATGATCGAATTATAAAAATAATTTATGACAGCCACAATATAAATGCATAGATGCACAGAAATCTACACTTTGTTACTAGGTATAAGTCAGAAAGATAATTTTCACTATAAATTACTAAATAAAAAACAATTGAAGAATTCATTCCCAAAAGGAAGCAGTTGTCATTATTCAAATTAAAAAAAAAAAAAACTATTTCATTTGAAGCTCTAATTAATTTGAAAAAATCTTTTGACCAATTTCCTTAAATGTTCCAATAAATTAGGAGAACATTTTCATTACAAAAAATGACTTTCAGAAAATGTACGTTTCTTTTTTCAAGCCAACTCTTTAATACCACAAAATAGTGTTCCATGTGCAGGATCAAGACATAAATTTTGAAGTACCTAACCTACCTATTGTTGAAACACAAAGTTTGCAATTTTACACCTGTTACTCCCATCAACATCTATTTCATATCAATACATGGTGTAACATAAATTGTCGCTTAATATACTTTACCTTTGAGACGCTATATTTTTACACGATATATAATTTTTGTATGAAAATATTATTATAAAGTTTTATTTTTTACAAATTGTTTTTGCTACTTTTTTCTTATATGATAATCATGTTTAAGTTGTAGTTTTTGCATGATGCTTCATTATAAATCAAATATATGTTTTGGATATTTAGTGTGTACAATTTTTGGTTCAAAAAGTATATTATTATTAATTATTTTTCAATGGGTTATTATGTTATGTATCAATTATATTATTTTAGAGGAAATGGGTTATACCCTTCTTCACTTCTTTAAATCATAATCATGATGGACAATTATAATGGAGCTATACCAGCTCATATTCAACCTACAGTAATATATATTTGACATTTAACAATTATGAACACTATGCCAACATATAAATTACTTTTAAAAAACAATATATAAACTATAATGCACATATATATTTGTCAATTCTTAAAAAAATTAACAAAGTTTGTTATAATTAATTTGTAATCTTATTTCCAATTTACTTTATCTTATCATCACCCTATATTACATATTTTTCTTATTCCTAACTAAATTGATTATTTCTTTAAGCTTAAAATTTCCTTATTTGATATCCACATATCACCACATAATTTTTATAGTTATTGCCTTAATTTTTTTTAAATCTGTAAAATATTGAATCATTGTTTTAAAAAATAACTAACAATCATATTATTTTAATTTAACTTTGTTCATAAATAAAAATTAAGTACCTTCCATATATGTTTCCCCCCATAAGATTGAGTTTGTATTGTGGAATTTAGGGATGGTTTTATAAAGAAAGACAAAGAGTGTGTTTTCACCAATAGATGCCATGACAGACTTTTAATTCCGAGGGATGCCAAGCTAGGCCATGCCAGAACAGTGTCGCCATCTAACGTTTTATTTTACAAACCAAATAATAAAACTTATTTTCTTAAACAGTCTGGACTGTTGTACTTTACTCTGTTATCAGAAATAGAATTTGCAAATTGTTATTATTATAAGCTAATATGTCTACTATTTTTTTATTTGAAATCTATTTTTTTTTTTAATATATGTACATAATGTTGTCCTACATTTTATAAAATCTAATTCAAAATTTGCTGAATTTTTGTAATTTGATTCTGTTATCTTTCTTCTTTTTTATTATCTTCAGTTTTATCTAAAATGTTAACATTCCCAAAATCAAAATTGTGATTGCTGACAAAACTGTAGTTTTTACATTTTTTGTATTTGATATGTATATATTTTTTTATTGTCCTTACCAGGTCATTTCTGACTCAGAGAGAGGGAGGAGGGGAGAGGATTATTTGGAGGTAACTAACCTATCCTAACTAGAGTGGGGAGATGAAATCTTCATTCTATGGGCCACCGTGAAATAAAAGTCAATTCCCCCTCTCTCTTAGGTAGATTCAAACTGGCACTACTGCAGTTGTGAGGTTGCTAATGTGGTGCCTTAACTCCCTCAGCTATAAACAGCCCATATTTCGTATGTAATGTAATGTTTGATTCAGATTTTGAGATGTTTCACCTATGGAGATTGAATTGTGTTCAGAGGGTGGTTGCTAGACAGAGTAAACCACCAGCGGGAATGGTCCCTCCCCATTCTCTGTTAGCTCCCTGGCTATCATGCCACTCATGTACAAACCGCCTTCAGCGGACAATGTTTTCCTCATCTTATAATGCCATCAGGCAAAACAAGATAAAATGTAAATATGTGTATATATAATTTTTTTTTCCTAGGTTAGTAATATATAATTGTAATTGATTAAAAATAAATAAATAGGAGGTTAGGAAAAAAAAAAAAAAAAAGCTAGACAGAGGTATATAAACAGTGATTGGTAGAATTGACATTGAAACTGGGAGTTCCTTAAACCTTTATTTTTATTATTTATAATGTTTTATTTTATATATATCATGCTAAAAAGATTTAAGTACTGTTGTAGTTTTTTAAATGAACAGAAGATGGTTGGGAGTGCAGTCAGTAATGTTATTGACCAGTTTTAAATAGAAATGTTCATACCCTCTGGACTTGCATTCCTCTTTGTACCTACAAGAATAGTACCCTGTTGGACGAGGTTACCATCATGAGAGAAATTACAGCTGGACCTGGTCTCATCCTGTCTATTCAATTCCTAATCAATTACTTTTCCTAACTTATACACGCATTGTCGAGGCCTTCTGGGCAAGAGTACTTAACATAATTGGAGTCAGATCGAATACAACGACCTCCTTCCACATTTCCTTATCAGCTTTTATCAATGTACCCCATACCAGCTTTCCTGTCTTTTACCTGACAACACCAGATCATCTGGATAGACATGCATGATTATTTTACCATCCATAGTGTACATGGTATAGGGAAGGTGCTAACTCAGGATGGTAAGCAGTATGCAGGAGCTCACTCAATTCCTTCTAGTTCTGAATATTTTAGTCCTGTATAATTTTATTTCCCTCCTCACTTTTACAATGAAAACAGTCCCACATATTTTGTTTGCTGTTTATGTAGAACAGGTATAGGGTGTATTGGTGTTTTTTTCCTCGTTCTCTGAAAATTCCCCCAAACAGAATTTCCACAAAAACATGGCTCCCTCCTAAACTCCACAAATTCCTACAAATGTGGTCCTTCTTCCACGCCCCTTCACCAAAAAAATGTACTCTTCTGAACATGCCTGCTGATCTATTTCAAAGTTTGAAATAAGGGTTGAACCCCCGGAACGAAATCACAATATCGTTTTAAGAAGGGAGAAGGAAAATCATTGATAATGATTTTAAGCAATTTAGTCTCCCAACTCCAGGATTCCGAAACTATAAATTTGATTTTGAGTATGCTAATGCAGTGCTAGTGTTTCCAAATTATTGTCTGTTCCGAGGTGCTATCAAGATCTACTGAGAGTGTTGCGTGTTGATCGTACTTAATAAGAACATGGTATTTTCTCTAGATTACGCCCAGTTGCCGTTGCCCATCTGTCGGTATCACAGGTGTCCGTCCTACTCTTCCCGAATAATTCTGTCGATTTCATTATAAACTTTATACATCTTTCATTTCAACTTTCCCGATCTCACATCAAATACGTAGGGGTATTCCAGTTTTAAATAGTTAAATAGAACCTAGCCAGTTGAGTATTTGCCACCGTTTGTCCTGATATTTTAGGTTATTTTCACTAATATCTATCTATTAACACATTGTTAATATGTACATTGTTAGAAGTATTTGATACACGGATAATATTCATAAATAAAACTGGAATTTTTTTTATGTCCTCACTATGATCTATCATTCTCACCGATGAATACCCACAGAAGTTTATCTATGATGTATAAATCTTATAAATAATGTGTTATCTTTTTGAGATCGTTTCAGAGGAATCGATGGATTGGATGTTGCAACATCTATAACATTATTTTTATTTCATTGGAAATTAAAGGGAGTGTTGCATGGGTGATACCCATTTTGGTAAACAACACGTGTTGTTCTACAAAAACATTGGCATCTAAATAATATATATATAACCTAAGTATCGTAGAGAGAAAATAGTGAAAAGGGTATGAAATGACTTTTTTCCTTGCTGAATCTTGGTTTTGCTTCTCCTGATCTTCTGTACCTGTTCAGCGTTTTTTCCCAACCGCCATACTTATACCCTCTACTTCTCAGTAGTACTACTTCGGAGTAGTCCTTGGCCGATTGTACGAAGACCTCTTCCATCCTGGTGCTTCAAGGTCCATTCTGGATTCCTGTTCCCGGGCGTTTGTGTCTATAAGTTCCTGAGCATAATTTACGAAGGAGCGTTCTCTCGGCATTCCCTCCTTCTTCCCCAGCTCTTTTGCCACTTGAATCTTTAGTACATTGGATAGGAATTGCATCCGACCCTGTACCTAAATTGTCTCCATCATTTCGCTGACTTCATCGGCGATTCTATTGTAGCGTGCCAGGAGTTCTGCAGCATTCTGCCCATCAGACTGTCTCGGTTTCTTTGTCTCTCTAATCATCATAAATATGTCCTCTTCTGGGGCCCACCGTCCTCCTCCAAATACCTTCTTCAATCTTGCATTGATCACGCTCCAGGGTGTCTCCTCATCCGTTTGAATTTGATTGAGGATACTTCTTTTCACCCTGCAAATGACTGCTGTCCTTAAAGCCTCCGCATCCTCACTGTCGTGCTGGTGTTCGGCTGTCTTCGCATCAATAGAAAAAAATCAGTCGATCACCCCCTTTTAAGAAATGGCTTAACTCCCCTGTCTCCCCGGTGAACCTTACGAGGTCAGAAACTGTTTTTCTTAAGTCCTGGGCGGTTGCCGTGGGGACTTTGATCCATTCCAGCATCGTGGTATGAGCTTGCGCTAGTGATGCTTCCGGTAGTGGCTGAATTTCTGCCGGACGTGGGTTCCCTGCAGCTACAGGCTGGTCGACTATTCCGTTACTGGCCATAATTCAGAGTGAACAAAGAAAAAAGAAAAAAAAATTCTTGAGACTAAAAATTGTTCCGGTTTCCAAAGTTCCCGGGATTCGGCACCACTTAAGTATCGTCAAGAGAAAAAAAATAAAAGTTAAAAGGGTATGAAATGACGTTGTCCTGATGAAAGATAACTTTTTCCCTTGCCAAACCAGGCCTTTTTTCGCGTATCTTTTCCTGTACTTGGTCTAGGAGATTTGCGTGGTATTGCCCCGTAATTGTTTGGCCAGTAGGAAGATAATATATCAGCAGAATGCCTTTTGCATCCCAGAAAACTGAGACCATGACCTTTCCGGCCGAACGTACTGCCTTTGATTTCTTTGGTGGTGGTGACTCAGCATGTTTCCACTGTCTTTTTGTCTCTGGGGTGTAGTAGTGGACCCAAGTTTCATCTGTAGTCACAAACTGGCGCAAAAAACCTTGTTGGTTGCACAGAAAACGGCCAGATCCTTTCGGACATTTCCAATCTGGTGCGTTTATGGTTCAATGTCAAGAGCCGCGGCACCCATTTTGCGGATAATTTTAGCATTCTCTCGCACTTTTAGTAGACGGTCCTCCACGCACTTTTGTGATAAATTCTGGAACATATCCACTACGTGGATCATTATCTTAGCTCTCCCGACCAAATTTAAACTCGCTGGTCCACTTGGAAACAGTTGAATATGAAGGAGCAGAGTCCTCCAGTGTGTTCTGAAAGTCGGCATGAATTTCCTTTGCTTTCATACCTTTCTTTACAAAGTACTTGATCACTGCTCGAATCTCAGTTTTTTCCATTGTCATAAATCACTACGCATAAAACAATAACAAAGAGTCGTCACTACCACTCATGCCACGTGTTCACTCACAAAGGATGTGTGATTATTGCGCGGGAACCTCGATGGTCTAGAGCACTGACATCTGACGGTGATTCCGAGAACTTTTCAAACCACCCTCGTGTGTGTGTATATA
>NW_027115534.1:100340-104683 GCF_000696795.3 Halyomorpha halys
TGTATAACATATTGTTAATATATGCTATTTGTTAACAACTGCTAATAAATTCAATAATTTTCTTCGTCCCTCAACGTCATAAATACAGTTAGTGGTACCTCCAGGGGATTCAAGATTGTTTTATTACAGCGGTAATCTTTAAAAATACTACAATTGAATGAGTTGGTCATTTGGAATTCGGTGTCCTATTTTGGAAACAATAATTACTACTTTGTTTTGGCGTTTGCTGCGGCTAGAGCTAGTAAATAGCTTCACAGTTTTCTCAATGTTTTAAATTTACTGGAGAGGCTATCATTCTACATCGAAAGTCATGTTCATTAATGTTTTGTTTTAATGGCAGGGCAAGCTGTGAAGCAAATAGAACAGCATGCATTTTATGAAAGCTTAACAGTATCTTCTCACCGACCTTGCGGTAGTTTCAAATATCCATAACATCCCAAAGGCTATCCAAGAGTGTTGAAAAATGAGTAAATTAAAAAAAAATATATTAAAAAACCAAGGGACCTCTGACCGAAGGCATTGTGCCCTTACGCGGTAGGTAACCGGCGACAAAGGCAGTCATTACCCGAGACGGCCGGATAGACAATGCGTCCGTTTTTAGCGCGCGTCGACTTTCCTCACGCACACATGACTTCATTAGATAGCCGCGAGGAGAAACCTCCCGGATCTGTCCAGTCAATACCCGAGCGAATTCCAATCCCTCTAGGCCACGGCGGAGGTGAAAGCTATTAAAACCCATTAAAAAAGCTGTTTACACCAAGGCATAATGCATCTTATCGGTGGAAACTAAGGATCTTCGTCCCTTGTCTACGGCTGTTTGGTAGCTCCGACACCAGGATATTGGGAACGAATAGTTCCTAAAAAAATAGTTTTAGAACATTATCTGATCTTAAAATATTTAAGTTCATAAGTAAGGCTAAATATCAATAAAAACTGAATCTGATTTACAAATTAGAAAAAAAAATACGATAGTTTATGTATAGACTATAGATTTGAATTAGAGCTATGACCAATGGTTGGCAAAATTCAGAATGTTTAGAGCCTTTTTCACTATTAAAGGTGTTGGGAAAAAAATGTATTAATATTTCTTAAATATAATTTTTTAAATAATCAATAAATCATTATACATACAGTTTTGTAAATAATATGTTCTTATATAATTCACACGTATGTAATTTAATGATTGAGAGAAATGTGCTTGAATTTCCTCAGAAAGTTTTATAAAATCCAAGTACTTCTTAATAGTCATGTTGATAACGTTAATCATTCCATGTTGTGAGGAGTTTGGCGATGTATACAGTAAATGGAAACTTATTGTGCTCGTCGTTTGAATCCGACAAAATGTATTACTGTGCATTGAAGATAATTTCATATCCTTTTGATAATTTTTTTGCAATTAGTATTTTATTTGAAATCAAATATCAATCAATTATTTTTTTGGATACTCATTTACAGTAGCAAGACATTTAAATTTTTATTCTCATATTTTAATGTCTTCATTATTTTACTAGCCAAATACAGCAATGGTTTACTTAATATGTAGTAGACGAGTATATATAATTTAATGAGTATATGTCGTAATTTTAATAATATATATTTGTGGCGGTCCTGAAAAACTAGGCAAGCCTAATTGCCTTAAGACGGAGTTAACTGGGTGTAAATCGTTCTCGGGATGTCTTTTAAGTTACTAAATTGGTTAAGTCTAGTTACTTTCCACTATGTAGAATATCTCAATGGAAAGCAATTAGACTTAACCAATTTAACAATTTAAAAGACGTCCGTCCCGAGGACGGTTTACGGTCCAACTAACTCAATCTTTAGGCAATTCGACTCATTTAGTTTTTCACGGCTGCCACAGACATAATATTCATTCCGGGTGAATACTATTTTGAGAACATTTATTTAATAAATAATTTCGTGTTTCCTGTAAAACAATAATTATTACGTACCAAAAAAGCATTACACCTCCTCACGGGATCTAGAAGTGAGATCATACCTAATCAAAATACTTAGGAAGATTATAAATAACTGGATGTATTACAATGGAGGTATAATTCTCAATTCACAATATGAATATTTGTGCAGTTTGTGGAATAAAATGATCTCGTAATCTGTGAAAATTGGTAAGATTAGCTTGGCCATAGTGGTCATATACACATGGATGTATTGAGTTCGTACAGGTTTATGACACGATCCATGCGATTCAAATTAGTTCTTGAAACAATTAGTCGGATTAGGTTACTTTGACATAGAGGTGAATGTCCGATTAAAACATAAAACATTTCAGTGCGAGGTTGATATAAAAAATTAATAGAAGCTAATAAGAGGGTAATTGAAATGGGTTGATTCTAAGTTTTTAAAAATCAGATTAGATCATGTTTCAAGAAAAGTTGAAATGAGTTAAATGTAGGCTAAAGAATGTCACATATATGGTTTTAAATTTACAGCGCTGTATCTCTTCTTGTTTCCCTCGAATTTTAAAATCTAAAGTTTTTTTTTTTGTGTTTGATATGGAGTATAACTGAGATGTTTGTACCAAAACACGAATATTCGTTTCTCGTTTCGAAATATCATTGGAAAATTTCATATAATTGTGGACACTGCTGGAAAATGAAATGACTGTCTGAGATTATCTCCTTTTTGTGAACTGAATAAAATTTCTAAAAATGTCTTGAAACCTGAAGGTGAGGGCGTACAAAGCCGTGTGTTATGCGTTATTGAATGATGTCTGCGCAGCATATTAGTCAGATTTAAGAAAGATACAAATGTTTAGTGTGGGGCAGTATAGGGCAAACAATTAATTAATTGGCTGAAACACGTGGCAGTTGAATGTAATTTTCACTAGGACCTAACGATAATGCCACTGTATGTCATGTTTACCGAGGTCCGAGCTTGCTGTTATCTTCACCATATCGATGCATAGCTAATGAGCCCCTGATGACTGAGGCATCATCTGATAACTGTTACTGTCATTCAACACGGAACTGTTATTCGTATCCGATTCAGATTAACCTAGCGCACCTCAACCAGCCAGCGTTTAATAACAGTTAAGCGATATACACGTCATCATAGTTATTTAGCTCGCGAGCAAACCTAGCAAAAGTTCTCCCACCTATTTGAACGAAAATGTGGGTAGTTGTAAAAGAATGTAGAGTATTTCATTCATATATCTCAACACTCCCTCCTTCCATTCCCCAAAGATCAATGGGACATATAAAGTTCAGATGTAGTGATTTTCTTTGTAAACAGATCAGTTCAAACCTAAGTGGTTTATTTCTTGACTAATTGTCATCACTATTTTTTTCATTCACTTGCGATGTCGAAAATATAAAAAGTGGAAACAATCCGATCGTTCAAACTTTCCATTTTGAATTTTCGACACGTTTTTTGAGGTTACTCGAGTCCAAATAACGCCACGTATTCAGTGTGTAAAAAGCTTAACTCAAAAACGGAAGTCCTTACGAAACTGAAATTAAATATTTAGGGCATGTGCATGCTTGTGACGTTACAGTAATATTTTTGATAAAATCTATCAACCGAAAGTACTACTTCCATAGAGTTGATTTAACAATTTTTTAGAATTTCTTAAAAGACGGCTTTTACGATTTTGATCAAACTCGTTAAATCAATGCACTTTAATATGACATAGATGTTATCCTAATTGAATTAGTTTAACAGGGCTTAAATAACGAAATTAAAAAACATTTTTCTCTAAAGTATCTTTAAATTTACTTATTTGAAGTAAATAACCAATTCTCATTGTTAGCAATAATAAGTGATGGCTATATACAAAATATTAAAGAATTTTATATATAATTAAAGGAGAAAAAAAAAGGAAAAATAGATACAGGAATTCGAATCGAAAAAAAAAACAAGATTGCCCCATCTCTTCCACTCGCGTTCACGAAGCACTGTATCATTATCTTTTTGTTAAACTGTTGTATTATTCGCATGAACAAAGTTGATATATATTTTTACTTCGAGAAACCCTAAAATAAAGTTTTTTACAGTAAATGAAACTTGTGTTATGCGCACACCACATCGCATTTTTTTCGAGTATCATTAAAACAAGGGTCTTCCCTACAATAAATCCAACTAAGTTTTGTGTAATTGTCGAAAATCGAACCTGAGTCCATTGCTCCATCCCTTAGACAGCATCGCTTCAAAACTTCATTTATTTATCGGATATTTTCATAACTGAAATGTATTTTTCTAACTTAACTGTGTAGATGTAATTGAATAATTCTTGGTCGTCAATAGCAACAAGTTAATAGTCAAAAAGTGATTCTTTTTATTCATAGATCATCTTAAAAATATGTTTGATTTTCAGCAAGTGTATTTTA
>NW_027115534.1:107070-110294 GCF_000696795.3 Halyomorpha halys
CTTGAAATAATCTATCCTTTGTTGATTTATTAGTATATTGAATCAGCTGTGCACCATATTTTCTGTGCCGATTCAAATTTTACTAATTTAATAAGGACACCGGCGTCTTTACCTAAGTGAATTATTAATTGAAAACATCGCTTCCTCACCGAAATGAAATCGAAGGCGGGTATAAAAATAATTTTCGACTCAATATCTTGAACGATGGAGGATCTCGGATCCATTGTGCTTGCTTCGAGATTGATCATCACCTGCTAATAATTCGACCCGGCTTCACAAAAGGCCCGGGTAATTAAAAATGGAGGTTGTTCATTAGCTACCTCGCGGGGGTCCTCGGGGTTTATTTCTCTTCTTTTTCACCATCCACTACCTCCTTTATTTAGCCATATACCAACAAATAGAATGTTAATACTCATAGCCTTTGTTATACGGCCGGTCACCCTTATTTTCTATGTTGCTTTAGAACATCACTCGTGTCGGTAATTTTCTTTTTCATTAGCTCAATAATTTGGCTACCAAGTTCAAGTCCTTGTTTAACATACATTAATTTGACTACAAACGGCTAGTTTTACTGCCTTAACTGTTTATCATTTAGGGAAGAAGAGGTCCAAAATTTAATTTTGAAGTAAAAGGCTCTACAGACGTTCTATATCTCAAGAAAAAGAAAATTATAATAGAGTAGATTGATCTTGTGACGCAAGGGAACGCTCATTATGAAACGGTAGTGGTGGAGGCCAATGATCGGTGTGTCTTGCACTTAGATTGAAACATCTCGAAAACCGAAAATCCTATGATGGAAATGTTCATTATTTCATTCTGTTTATACTGAGCCATAGTTCAAAAGGGTATCTTAACGCAACATCCAGATAAAGATGCAAGAAGTAGTTTTGAACATTTGAATTAAAATATGTTGAAAAATAAAAATCAGAATTACTTTGAGGGAAAGTTAAGCATTTCATTGTCTTTGTGGTGAGCAATGACTCTAAATTGTATCTTGACGCTACGCCAAGATGAAGAGGCTTATTGTAAAATAAATATCATTGTTAATAAAAATTCAAAACATTATTTCACTTCCTTCGGCCAGTCCCAAGATTTTTGTTTTAAGAACCTCGTTTCAATGAACCTATCCTATCCCTCGAATCCCTATGAATCAAGTTCGATCAGACTTGAGTGTATGAAAACAATCTTGAAGCACAGGTAAATTTTAAGAAAAATATGTACAATAGCAAAGTCATCATAAATGATCATAACTGGAGTAAATACAAAACTTTATCAATTTTTTTAGGTTTCTTTGTATCGGTATTTAGATGAACTGCGTAGTTTTTAGTATATTGATATATACGATAGTTTAAAAAATAAAAAATCGATTTTCAAGTGCGCATCCAGAAACGTCTGTAACAAAACAAAATCTTTATATAGGTCTCTTTATATGATGTTTAGAAACTCTTGACAATGAAAGAAGGGGTCCAGCTGTTTTACGTGAAATGATGTGCGTAAAGGAAGGGAGTAAAGACAATTATAACATCTTCCATAATATCGGACGCAACTTCTCCATTCAGCAGATCCACATAAGAAGCTAATTCTACTTTGAAATTTTAATTATTAAGGTAACCATTTAGTCAACTGTTCAATATTGAGAAAATATCTGCAATTTAGATTGAATTAGTTGAATTACTTCAATCTATGAAGCAACATAAATTAAAATATTAATTATAAAATTAAATATAAATATCAATCAAAATAATCGAAGAAATAATCAATCTTAAGCCCTATATAAGTACATATATATTCTACATTTTAGTAACGTTCGGCTCTTTCCATTGGCTATTTTCAAACTTTTTGACTCCTGTCATGTTTTCTTTTTATTTATTGCTATTTACAACTGTACATTCATATACATACATCTAGTAAATTTGATTTTACTTTATAATGGTGATACAGCCGTGTAGAGAAACTACCCATTGGTAGTACTCTAATGACGTTTTTACATAGCAGGTCTCGTGGCCATCTTTTTTTGAGGCATCTCGGAGGATTTTCAAGAATGGCAGAGGAAGCAAGGGTAGAAATTAGTTTGGGTGGTTACGGAGTATATAATGGTATCTGGTTTGGGCTAGATCGGTTACATATGGAACATCAAGGTCTTTATGTATGATTTTATTTGTGACGAAGTAAGGAGCATTGAGGATTTTACGAAGCATTGGATAAGAGAGGAAAGTTCACAATCACACCACTATGGACTTAACTTAAATTAAGTTTATTTCATAATGAAACTCTTATTTTAACAAAATTAAAATAAAATTTATGTTTATTTCTTTTATAATTAAAATATTTTCGGTCTGTATGTGTTGTTCCGTTTGTTGGTTAGAGATAACCCATATGCGGAGTTTTGTTATTTACCCACAAAAGTCCTATTATTTGTCTCATCAAGATTATTTTAGCAACCAGAGCTGGATAGGAACTAGTTCTGGTTTTATTTATACATATTTTGTGCCCAGTTTATTATTATTATTTTGAATAGACAAATTTTTGGTATATTAACAACATGAGTAACAAAAAAAAGTTAGCTATACTGATGCAGTGATGAAGAGATAATGTTCATGATTTGACACAATCAATGAGTGCCCCCGACGACATAGACCTAAACCTTTTTCCGTGACGGTGGGCAGTTAATGAAGCATTTCCCGTTGAGTATGATTACCCGAATTTCCATATTACCGTAGCATTTTTGGTGTTCGACCTGATTTAGGCGTTCGATTTGACTTAGCACTTAACAGAGATTTTACATAAATGAGACGCCTGTTTGTAATAGCTCATAATAAGTATTATTTGACTATTCAAAAATTTATCTGAGAGAGATTTGGAAATTTTCAATTATTTTTTCCAAATGATCTTGAATCTGAGAGACAAAATAAGGAGCATATTAAAAGGGATATTTTATGTAAAATTATAATTTATCTTACTGGAAAAAGTATCATTACTTTTTAGCTCTACAATTCCAACCCGCGCAAACAGTTCATTTAATTTCTACGCTAATTAAAATTGTTACTTGTAAATATAAAAATTAAGCACTAATAAATAAAATTGCCTATATTATAAATAATAAATTAATATTAAGAAAACTCAAATAAAATATTTATGTGGAGAATTTCTTTCAATTCTAATATATTCAATGCTATAGATATCCCTACTACCATTTTTCTAGTAATTTCGTTTTTCAAAGGTCT
>NW_027115534.1:110344-114776 GCF_000696795.3 Halyomorpha halys
GACATTTTACATTAGCTGGTCTCGTGGCCATCTTCTTTTCAGGCGCCTCGGAGGATTGTCAGGAATGGAAGAGGATGCAAGATTAGAAACTAAGGTTCATTGATTTAAAATATATTTTTCACATTTCACATACGTACACTTTATTTTTTTAACTACATAACAGAGTAGTGTTAAAATGTGTAATTAATCATCATTTTTCTCAAGCTCTTTTTATTTATAATTTGTAAAACGTTATCCACGTTTGCTAGGGTTGCCATAGAACGTAGAATTAGGCCTTGGTCTCGAGTGTTGGGGAAGTTCTTTTGGCCTCAAAAATCAGAAACGCACAACCAACAGAAGAAGAATCAAGAATTTGTGAGGTACAGTGGAGGTTGACGTGTGAGGAGAGCCTTGTACAGCTCCAATCGTGTTAATTGAAAATATTGAAGGTTGTGTAATCTTAGTTTTAACTTTTTGGAAAAATATTGGTACGTGCTCCTTTGAGCCACAATGGAAAATTTAATCGTTGAAAGATAAAATTTTATGAACCGTTTTCTTCGGAGTGTGTAATGTAGCATTGAGTCTCGGAATGTTTTAACCTGGAGTTATGTTTGTCAACTCTTTTATATAGGAGTTCATGTACATATTTTTTTCGGCATGATGAAAAGATTCAACGTAGCTAAGTGGGGAAATTCGGGGTTAGTCATTTTGCAACTCATGTTGAATCGCACTAACTTCTACTTGGTGTTTGGTTTTTGTTGAACGATACCGTTCACCAGTTGATTCCAACCCAAGTTGAAGATTGAATCACCGTCTCGATTTCGTTGGTATGGATTAATTAAAATATTGAATATAGCAATCGTTAGTAGGCCACTTGAAGTAGCAAACATATCTATAAGAGGCCATACTGGTCGAGTTATAAAAACATTTTATATGAGTGGTCAGAAGGAAAAATTCAATGTCCACTCCACTATTTATAAACTGATAATTAATATTTAAAAAATATTTATAAAACGGCACTAGTACAGCATGTAACAAAAAACCAACATATTTTTGATTTTGAAAATACAATCATTTTACATAAAGAGAATAATACATTCAAAAAGGAAAATACTTGAATCCATTTACATACCTGAAAATATTGATTATACAGTGAATTTCAAAGCAGATACAAGAAATTTAAACCAATACTATGCAGAGATATTAAGTAAGATTAATTTATGAATATTATAGTATAAATTGAATGTGGATAATTATAATTAGCCTTGATAGGAATTTTACAAATGAAGTAAAGAAGAAAATTGACAAAAATGTAGTTATAATAAATAATTTTAAATGCTTGAACTGAGTGGAGGAAGGTTACAAGCATTGTTGTGATAAAAGTTTTAAGGAATAGTGTCTGATGATAAATGATTTTGATTTTGTTTTGTGTGAATATTATTATTATTTTAAGTAAATATTTGACTAATTAGGTAATTAAACATATGTGGGATATACTTATTAACAAAAAAATATATTTTACCTAATGTTTTTAATGTTTCATAGAAATTAATGTTTTTGACCTGGGCAGAATAGCCTGTATGGAGTTAGAGTTTTTTAAATTATATAGTTTCAAAGTTGTATTAAGGTAAGGTAAATTATAAATAATAATGTTAAGTATTTTGAAATGTTTGTAGGATCATACATGTAATAAAAGCTGTTTTGTAGTAGATTGTCCCTGAAGATGGCCGAAACGTCGGAGAGAAATAAAAGGTTTTGAGACTATAATGGATAAAATTTGAATTATTTATTTTAAATTAAAAAAATATTTATTTAAATCATGCATGATCCATTATTTATTATTAGGAATTTTTTTTTTCCTCCATACCCTCTTCCTAGTTTAACTCTTGTCTTGAACTATGTGCTGCTAGTTACTCTTATTTATATTCATTTCTCTACATAATGTCATGAGGACATATTACTATGCATACTGGAGAATAGGTATGGATATGTTTGGAGAACAGCTGTCCTGAAAATCTTCTGAGGCTTATGCTAAACTTACAGCCTTAATTTACTCCTAAAATTGAAAGCTATTGTCGATATAATCTTGCCAGCCTTTTGGAACTTGGGCTTATTGAAGGTATTACTGAAAAACGGGTTGAAGGTTTGGAGAATTCCAAGTTTTCTCTTGTTTCAGAGAATAGAAAAATGTTTCCCAACTACGATCAAGGAGAATTTCTTTCAATTGTAATATATTCAATGCTATAGATATCCCTACTACCATTTTTCTAGTAATTTCGTTTTTCAAAGGTCTTATTTCTTTGTTTATGTGCGATAGACCAAGTTACATATATACAAATTATATACATTAATGTAAGTAGAAATAAACACATAAATATAACATAAATTACAATTTAAACCGTTTAGATATATGTAATATATAACTTATATTTTATATTTTTCTACAATATTCAGTCCTTGAAATAATCTATCCTTTGTTGATTTATTAGTATATTGAATCAGCTGTGCACCATATTTTCTGTGCCGATTCAAATTTTACTAATTTAATAAGGACACCGGCGTCTTTACCTAAGTGAATTATTAATTGAAAACATCGCTTCCTCACCGAAATGAAATCGAAGGCGGGTATAAAAATAATTTTCGACTCAATATCTTGAACGATGGAGGATCTCGGATCCATTGTGCTTGCTTCGAGATTGATCATCACCTGCTAATAATTCGACCCGGCTTCACAAAAGGCCCGGGTAATTAAAAATGGAGGTTGTTCATTAGCTACCTCGCGGGGGTCCTCGGGGTTTATTTCTCTTCTTTTTCACCATCCACTACCTCCTTTATTTAGCCATATACCAACAAATAGAATGTTAATACTCATAGCCTTTGTTATACGGCCGGTCACCCTTATTTTCTATGTTGCTTTAGAACATCACTCGTGTCGGTAATTTTCTTTTTCATTAGCTCAATAATTTGGCTACCAAGTTCAAGTCCTTGTTTAACATACATTAATTTGACTACAAACGGCTAGTTTTACTGCCTTAACTGTTTATCATTTAGGGAAGAAGAGGTCCAAAATTTAATTTTGAAGTAAAAGGCTCTACAGACGTTCTATATCTCAAGAAAAAGAAAATTATAATAGAGTAGATTGATCTTGTGACGCAAGGGAACGCTCATTATGAAACGGTAGTGGTGGAGGCCAATGATCGGTGTGTCTTGCACTTAGATTGAAACATCTCGAAAACCGAAAATCCTATGATGGAAATGTTCATTATTTCATTCTGTTTATACTGAGCCATAGTTCAAAAGGGTATCTTAACGCAACATCCAGATAAAGATGCAAGAAGTAGTTTTGAACATTTGAATTAAAATATGTTGAAAAATAAAAATCAGAATTACTTTGAGGGAAAGTTAAGCATTTCATTGTCTTTGTGGTGAGCAATGACTCTAAATTGTATCTTGACGCTACGCCAAGATGAAGAGGCTTATTGTAAAATAAATATCATTGTTAATAAAAATTCAAAACATTATTTCACTTCCTTCGGCCAGTCCCAAGATTTTTGTTTTAAGAACCTCGTTTCAATGAACCTATCCTATCCCTCGAATCCCTATGAATCAAGTTCGATCAGACTTGAGTGTATGAAAACAATCTTGAAGCACAGGTAAATTTTAAGAAAAATATGTACAATAGCAAAGTCATCATAAATGATCATAACTGGAGTAAATACAAAACTTTATCAATTTTTTTAGGTTTCTTTGTATCGGTATTTAGATGAACTGCGTAGTTTTTAGTATATTGATATATACGATAGTTTAAAAAATAAAAAATCGATTTTCAAGTGCGCATCCAGAAACGTCTGTAACAAAACAAAATCTTTATATAGGTCTCTTTATATGATGTTTAGAAACTCTTGACAATGAAAGAAGGGGTCCAGCTGTTTTACGTGAAATGATGTGCGTAAAGGAAGGGAGTAAAGACAATTATAACATCTTCCATAATATCGGACGCAACTTCTCCATTCAGCAGATCCACATAAGAAGCTAATTCTACTTTGAAATTTTAATTATTAAGGTAACCATTTAGTCAACTGTTCAATATTGAGAAAATATCTGCAATTTAGATTGAATTAGTTGAATTACTTCAATCTATGAAGCAACATAAATTAAAATATTAATTATAAAATTAAATATAAATATCAATCAAAATAATCGAAGAAATAATCAATCTTAAGCCCTATATAAGTACATATATATTCTACATTTTAGTAACGTTCGGCTCTTTCCATTGGCTATTTTCAAACTTTTTGAAACCTGTCATGTTTTCTTTTTATTTATTGCTATTTACAACTGTATATTCATATACATACATCTAGTAAATTTGATTTTAGTTTATAATGGTGATACTACCCATTGGTAGTACTCTAATGACGTTTTTACATAGCAGGTCTCGTGGCCATCTTTT
>NW_027115534.1:115877-118901 GCF_000696795.3 Halyomorpha halys
AAATTTTTTATTTTTTTCTTTAAAATACTCCAAATAACTAGAATAGACAGCTGATTACCACAATGGTTATAATGTGAGTTCGGATGTCCAAAACCCTTCTTGAAATGGGATTTCATTAATAAGAGAATAGTGATTTGGTACACAAGGAATAGACCATCAATGGACTTGCGTCAATTTATGAAAGATAAATCAGAAAACCGCGTCTCATTTCCCTGTTTATCTCGTATAAGTTTCAATAAATTAAAAATGAATTATGCCCGAGCTTCGGCTCACAGTATCGCCGTCTTGCACTCATATTTTTCTCCGAAGTAACTTGGAACGAGCAGATCTGGACGAGAAAAAAAGATTAAATAAACAGAAACCTGTTTAGCCTTATATCAAGTAGGCAGGGAGGAGCTAATGGTCCTCAATGAGGTTAAGTTCCCGTTTTCGCTGCCTACACACAGCCCTCATAAATCTCCTCCATCCACCTCTTCCTTTCTCAGGAGGTGCAATATTTTCCGCACTCTTGCCATTCTAAGGGCCAACGAATTAGGGAAATTGAAGCATCAAGTCCCAATAATATTATATTCTGTTTTTTATCAGTTTGGTAATTAATAGAGCAGATGTAGGTTTTTAGGTGAAAATAATTCCCAGCAAAGATAGAATATATATTTCTATGTTCGTTGTTGGTATCTTTTTTGATAAAGTGAAAGTCTAAGCATACAAACTGCGTTTTTTTTGCCTCCATCTAGACTTTTCTTTTTAAATAATAAAAACGTCTTTTTGAACATTTTTTATTCTTCTATACAATTCTTTTTTGTGACTATTACTTTATTTTCCATATTTCTTCTTCAATTATACTTTTTAAAATTTATATAAATTTCACTATTATTGGTTTTACTTGTAGCTGACTCCTTAATGTCATTTATCATCATTGAATTATTTTTTAGAAAAACATTTAGAGCAAATCCTATGAATTTTATTCAAATAGTAGAGGAGATATATGTTTTAGGGTGGAAACGAATTCTCTTAAGGACAGGATTTGAATTTTTCAGTTCAATGTTGGTTTTTGTTTTGAGGTACTAAAATTAAACGTGCAAAATGCGTATTTTGGCAGCCATCTTGTTTTTTAAATACTTTGTATTGATTTACAGAAAATTTCTTGCTGAAAAAATATGTCATTATTATTTTTTTTTTGTAATAAGTAACAAAAAAGTGGCCGAAAAGACATAAATATTCACTCCCATGGGATCTCCGATTTCAATAAAAACTTCTTTTGGTGATACTAGGTTGTAAAATATTAGACATTTGCCCGTGGGTTCTTGCTAATGCGCCCAAAGTACTGAGAAAAAATAAATTTTAAATAATTTTAGACATTTTTTATATTTTCGTGTGTCGCCTTTACTCTAAATGTATTTAATGGTTATTATTTACCAATCGATTGGGTTTTTTTTTTATGTAGAATTAGAACAAAAGATTGTTTATTGTACTAAATGAGTGTAAAAAATGACAAAACTGAAGGTCGGTTCCATTAAAGTAGACAAAATTCTTCACTTTGGGGACTGTTATGCTATACCTCTGTACGGCTGTTTACATCATAGAAATCGATTATCTACGTTTTCGATGTTTCCATCGATTGCAACCATCGACATGTTAACACATGTTGGATATAAGTTTATTTACGCTATTTGTTAGCACTGAAAATAACTATTGGTTTTTTATTCAAAAAGAATTCCAATTACTCTTTAATGTTTATTTTCGTGAACATATATATAAAAAATAAAAACTTCATCAAAATTGTTATTTTTTAAATTTGTTTCCAAACAGTTTTATCTTAAATTTGTCAATCCTTATACATAATCCAATTTTTTGGAGTTATATTTTTTTCCCAAAATAAGTTTTAATAAAAAGTAATAATAATTTTTTAACTCGAAAACATTAGTTATATAATATTAAATAATAAAAAAAAGTCAAAATACGTTGTTGTAAAATATTAATATTATATGGAGTGCTTAAAAAAAAAAAAGAAAGATTTATTTAAAAATAAATCGAAATAACTCTTCTTGTAGGTACTTCTAAGAGATAGAATATTACTGCATATGTATTTAAACCTATTAGTAGATTGTTGACTGTGAAAAAATAATAAAACTGGGCGTCTTCCCCATCTAAACGAAATTCGAGACTTTTCTGAAAACACGTTAATAATCTTTCTTTATGTTTATACGTACAGATACAAGAGCTTTCTGTTTGGTGACATTCACAGTAATATAGGACTGAATATACTCGCAAAGAGCTACAGTGTTTGATAGCAGACACCCAAATACTCAAAACTTATTTAACCTATTTTAGAGTTTTTAGTTTTTCATGTATTGGCATTTTAGATTGGAATCGATTGTCTTTGACTAGAACTTAGATAAATGTGAACAGGATGCTTCAAAGTACTTTACCTTGGTGTTACTGTACGAGCAGCATCTGATCCTGAAGATAGCCAAGTGTCTCTGACAACACCTACCTGTTCAAAAGTGTGAACGGCGTGTAGATTCGAACTAATTAATGGTGTGTTTCTATATATTTAGTTTAATATTTGGTAACATAAATATTGAAGATTGTGCATTCATTGTATTATTCGATCTAATGTAGGAACAACTAATTGTAGCAACTAACAACACTTGTAATTATGTATTTTTAACCTCCTGTGTCATGTTCATATAGATATGAAGCAATAAAGTTAGTTTTATTTTTATTTTAGTTTTTTATATTTTGTCTGAATGATGTTCTGCTCTTATAATGTTTATTCTTCTCTCACAAAGATTGAGTAAGATCCCCTGAGTTTAATGTATTTCTTGAGCAAGTATAACTTTATGACATTGATATAGTTAAAGTTTTAAAAAATGAGATAAAACTATTAATATTGCCTAAAACATTATTACAACTTCCTGATGCCTTATTTTTTATCTTATATCATTTTTAAAACAACTTTATACCTGTCAAAGAAAAAGACATCCTACGGTGCCTTTTAAGATGTTAGTTGAACATATAACA